>NC_090035.1:76219248-76519248 GCF_037176765.1 Anolis sagrei | reverse complement strand
CACATATTACATAATTAATAAACAATTACTACAATAGCCATTCACTATTCACTGTCGTCTCATTATCAAAAGCATGATCCAGATTCGTCATCCATTATTCCGTTCCAATGTTCATTAACCAATCATTGCACTAATTATTCGAACGCCTGCTCAAACAGCCAGATCTTCACTTTCCTGCCGAATACCATTAGAGATGGTGCTAGTCTAATGTCCGTAGGAAAGGCGTTCCACAGCCGAGGAGCCACCACCGAGAAGGCCCTATCTCTCGTCCCCGCCAGCCGTGCTTGAAAAGCAGGCGGGATCGAGAGCAGGGCCTCCCCGGAAGATCTCAAAGTCCTGGTGGGTTCATTGGCAGAGATGCAGTCGGATAGGTAGCTTGGGCCGGAACCGTTTAGGGCTTTAAAGGCCAACGCCAGCACTTTAAATTGAGCCCGGTAGCAAATCGGTAGCCAGTGGAGTTGCCGCAACAGGGAGGTTATATGCTCCCTGCGCTCCGCTCCTGTTAAAATCATGGCTGCCGAGCGTTGGACTAGTTGGAGCTTCCAACTAGTCCAACGACTAGTCCAATAGAAATGGCTGGCTCGCAGGCCCCAGGACTCGCTGGCCGCATGGACATTTCCTACCTCCATAATCCTGTCAAGAATCCATTGTTTCCCTCTCGTCCCGCCTCCCTCTTTCCTGATTCGTCAGGACGCCGAGGCGGCAGAAGCCCAGTGATTGGCCCAGGTGCTTAGGAGGTGGCCAAGCCTCCTCCCAGCTGTAGAGCGCCAGCCAATCATGGTCGAGCCGGCAGAGGGGCGGGGAATGGGAGATTCAAACCTGGCAACTTTGTTTCTGTATTAAAAAGGCTTTTATTTGTACACATGTTATGCTTAGCTTGGCGAAATATTGCTGTTCTGCATCATTTTCAGCTGAATCGCTAATAAATCATCTCGGTGGCGCTTCTTTCAACCTTGGTGAGATTCTTTTTGGGAACCTAGGGAAAAACAATTATTTTAAAATTGGGCTTCTCTTTGCTCACCATTGTAGCAATCCCTCTTTGGTGGGGCCGCAGGGTCTCTCCTTCAGGGCCAGACCCTTTTAAATTCCTCCATTATTTCAATGGGAGATATCCATGTCTCCAGAACAAAGCGATTGGTCTGCTTCCGTCTCGAAATATGGAGTTTATTTATTTACTACATTTATATACTGCCCCTCTCAGCCCACAGTCAACTCGGAGCGGTTTACAGTCAATATCAAAGACACAAACTACCATTTAAAAACAACCAATTTAAATATAAAACCAAGTAAAACAATCAGTATCAATAGAAACAATGATGGATCTGGACCCAAACTCAATATGCCCAAATGTGAACACCGGTGGAGTTTGGGGAAAATAGACCTTGGCATTTGGGAGTTGTGGTTGCTGGGATTTGTAGTTCACCTGCAATCAAAGAGCATTCTGAACTCCACCAACGATAGAATTGGGGCAAACATCCCACACAGACCCCTATGACCAACAGAAAATACTGTGTTTTCTGACGGTCTTTGGCAATGATGGATCCGGGCCAAACTTGGCATGAATATTCGATATGCCCAAATGTGAACAATAGTGCAGTTTGGGGAAAATAGACCTTGACATTGATTGGCAATGTATGGCCTTGCAGCTTCAAAGCCTGGCTGGTTGCTGCCGGGGGAGTTCCTGCTATATACCTGCGAAACGTGGACTCTCTACAGACATCATACTCAACTCCTGGAATGATTCCATCAGTGTTGCCTCCGAAAAATCCTACAAATCTCTTGGGAAGACAGGCGGACACATTTCAGTGTGCTGGAAGAAGCAAACGCCACCAGCATTGAAGCGATGCTCCTGAGCCACCAACTCTGCTCGACTGGCCACGTTTTTTGAATGCCCCAAGATCACTGTCTCCCAAAACAGTTACTATACTCTAAACTCAAGAATGGGAAACGTAATGTTGGTGGACAGGAAAAGAGATTTAAAGATGGGCTTAAAGCCAATCTTTAAAACTGTGGCAAAGACACCAAGAACTGGGAAGCCCTGGCTCTTGAGTGCTCGAACTGGAGATCAGCTGTGACCAGCAGTGCTGTGGAATTGGAAGAGGCATGAATGGAGGGTGAAAGGGAGAAACGTGCCAAGAGGAAGCCAACCCTCTTGACCGGGACTGTCTTCACGGTGGAAAAACATGCAGATCAAGAATAAGTTTCCACAGCCACCTTTGAACCCACTGCCAAGACACTACAGTTGGAAGACCATCATCCTTGAGCTACAAGGGATCGCCTAAGTAAGTAAGGTTGCCATCCAGGGGGATTCTTTGTTGGGAGGTGTTAGCTGACCCTGATTGATACTTGTCTGGAATTGCCCTGGTTTTTTTAGTGTTGCTCTTTATTTACAGACCTCACAATCTCTGAGGGTGCCTGCCATAGATGTGGGTGAAACGTCAGGAGAGAATGCTGCTGGAAAATGGACAGACAGCTCTGAAAACTCACAGCAACCCAGTGATTCCAGCCATGAAAGCCTTCTAAAACACATGAAACTTTGAATGTTTGGAAAGCCTTGCAGTGACCTCTTGTGGGGAATCTCCGCACAGTTGGTCATGTCGACACCAGTTTAGAAAATTAGTGAGAGGCAAGGGGAGAGTGATAACGATTTATTACTACACTTTCCTACCTCTCAAAAGCAGATTTGGTCCAAACAGTGTCAGATTGTCATTGGAGATCGGGGTGGGATCATTTCATAAAAACATGCCTGCACATATTCAAAATGAGTAATGGACACCCTGCTATTTATTTATCGTGTCAGGGGCAACCAGACAATTGCATTACATTTCTAACAGAACAAAACAAACAAACAGATTAAAAAAAAACACAAAGTTTGCAAGCTTGGTAGTTGATTAAATGTCCTTTGACCAGTATCTAGCCACTTGGAGTGCCCCTGGTGTTGCTGCAAGAAGGTCCTCCATTGTGCATGTTGCAGGGCTCAGGTTGCATTGCAGCAGGTGGCCAGTGGTTTGCTCTTCTCTGCACTCGCATGTTGTGGATTCCACTTTGTGGCCCCATTTCTTAAGGTTGGCTCTGCATCTCGTGGTGCCAGAGCGCAGTCTGTTCAGCGCCTTCCAAGTTGCCCAGTCTTCTGTGTGCCCAGGGGGGAGTCTCTCATTTGGTATCAGCCATGGATTGAGGTTCTGGGTTTGAGCCTGCCACTTTTGGACTCTCGCTTGCTGAGGTGTTCCATCGAGTGTCTCTGTAGATCTTAGAAAACTATTTCTTGATTTAAGTAGTTGACGTGCTGGCTGATACCCAAACAAGGGATGAGCTGGAGATGTCACTGCCTTGGTCCTTTCACTATTGGCTGCTACTTGCTGGTGGATGTCAGGTGGTGCAATGCCGGCTAGACCGTGTAGTGTAGGGCACAGACACCTCGTGATAATGCGGCATGTCTCATTAAGAGCCACATCCACTGTTTTAGCGTGGTGAGATGTGTTCCACACTGGGCATGCGTACTCAGCAGCAAAGTAGCATAGCACAAGGGCAGATGTCTTCACTGTGTCTGGTTGTGATTCCCAGGTTGTGCCAATCAGCTTTCGTATGATATTTTTTCTAGCACCCACTTTTTGCTTGATGTTCAGGCAGTGCTTCTTGTAGGTCAGAGCACCGTCCAGAGTGACTCCCAGGTATTTGGGTGCGCTACAATGCTCCAGTGGGATTCCTTCCCAGGTAATCTTCAGAGCTCGGGATGCTTGTCTGTTCTTAAGGTGAAAAGCACATGTCTGTGTTTTAGATGGATTAGGGATCAGCTGGATTTCCCTGTAATAGGCAGTAAGAGCACCTAGAGCTTCGGAGAGCTTCTGTTCAACCATCTCAAAGCTCCCTGCTTGAGTGGTAATGGCACCCTGCTGATATTGAACCTCTTCTCCAACTTAAACAAATCCCATATTGAAGATGAAACAGAAGGATTTTCCCCAGAACCTGATCCTGCAGCCAATTCATAAGTAAACAGTTATAACCAGTAGTAAAGGACAGCTGAATTTCACAATATGCAGGCTTGGCAATCAGGAAATATCTGTTAAGTCTGTAATCTACCTAAATAGCAAATGCATGTACAGAATTAGCATACTGGCCACATTTATAAATGACATGATGCACACACGATAACAAAGGGGCTTTTCAAAGCAGTTGTTCCCAACCTGTGGTCCGTCGACCGCCAGTGGTCCGCAATAACTAAAATATGGCCTCACCTGTTGCACCTCAGCAGGAGTTCACCTTGCACAAGCACTCACCAGGAAGCCAAACGTAGTAATAAACAGTTTATTGATAGAACACACAGTAAAAGAGAAAAAAATCCAAATATGTGAAGAAAGAAGTAAAAACAAGAGAGAGATAAATCTCCAGTGCAACGGTTAAAACATGAACATGAGTCCAAGATAGATGGAACAAAACATGAGCTTGATTAATCTATGAAACAAGGAACAAAACGTGAGCTTGAATCCGTGGGTAAAATCCCCAAGACTGGTAGCAAAACTTGACTAAGAAACTTGGCTTGAATCCATAACAGGATCAGGAACAAGGCAGGAGCTTTTCACTCTATTTGTGACGTTGCTTGATCTGAAATCTATGAGTTTCCTTTCCCTAATTAAGGATAGCAATGCATGAAGGCATCCCGTTGGCCTTGAGAAGCCTGTCTGTGCCTCTCTTTTCCAGGAATCAGCTTGGATCCCCCACAGGAATCAGCTTGGATTCTCTGTCTAACCCCACTCCCTTATGTCAGGAGTCAATTTCTGACGGCATGAAGACATCACAAATTCCCTCCGTGACATCCTGACTGAATCATCCTGGCTGACTCAATTCTCTCTCTGTGACATTTTGAAGTCAGCAGAGGGCGCTGGAAACCTTGTATTGGAACTTCGTGAAGCAACAAGCTCTAATAAGGAAACTGAGAAGAGGGGGGAGATGGGCAGGAAAGGTGTATAAAAGGAAGTGGTGGTGGGAAAAAGTCAGTAGTGTCTTTCTTTGCTGCAGAGATATAAGCAATATATCAATTTCAAAGCAAAACCGGCTTGTGAGTGGTTATTTAATATTGCTATATAGATCCTACAGTCTTACACCTTCATCGGGTGAACTCATGTCCTCCTCCCTTCTCTGCCTGTCAGCTTCTAAAACAGTTTCATTTTCACAGAGAATTAACATCTAATTCCAAATCCCCCTCCATTCCCCCAACTGGGGAATCACCATCCTGTTCCAACATCCCCTCTGTCTGAGCACCTCCAAAAGCATCAGGACTTGCAGGCTCTGCACCCCCAAACCCCACATTATCATCATCATCAGCTGGCTGAACTACAACATAACTGTTACTACACCGTTGCAATAGTCGCAACTGGTCTCACAAAACCCTCATATAGTGCCAAGGATTATCAAATATGGTTTTCTGTGGGCAAGCAGATAGCGACTATTGGATCGCATATGTTCTGTATCGGAAACTAGAGCTGATGTGGTCTATCCAATACAATTTTCTGAATCGGCATCCCAAATAACCAAACTGAATCTAAAGTTAACCAAAAACTGATTCATAACCTTTTTGGTACTAATGTTGGAGAGTGGTCCCTTGTCAAAGTGGCTCCTGGACAAAGTAGTCCCTGTTCAAGTGGTCCTTAAACAAACTGGTCCCTGGTCAAAGTGGTCCTTGGTCAAGTGGTCCCTGGTCAAGTGGTCCCTGGTCAAGTGGTCCCTGGACAAAGTGGTCCCTGGTCAAGTGGTCCCTGGACAAAGTGGGACCTGGTCAATGTGGTCCCTGGACAAAGTGGACCCTGGTCAAGTGGTCCCTGGACAAAATAGTCCCTGGACAAACTGGTCCCTAGTCAAAGTGGTTCCTGGTCAAGTGGGCCCTGGTCAAAGTGGGCCCTGGACAAAGTGGGCCCTGGACAAAGTGGTCCCTGTTCAAAGTGGTCCCTGGTCAAAGTGGTCCCTGGTGAAGTGGTCCCTGGTCAAAGTGGTCCCTGGTCAAGTGGTCCCTGGACAAAGTGGTCCCTGGTCAAATGGTCCCTGGTCAAAGTGGTCCCTGGTCAAGTGGGCCCTGAACAAAGTGGGCTCTGGTCATGTGGTCCCTGGACATGTGGTCCCTGTTCAAAGTGGTTCCTGGTCAAAGTGGACCCTGGTCAAGTGCTGCCTGGACAAAGTAGTACCTGGTTAAGTGGTCCCTGGTCTAGTCGTCCCTGGACAAAGTGGGCCCTGGTCAAAGTGGGCCCTGGAGAAAGTGGGCCCTTTTCAAGTGGTCCTTGGTCAAAGTGGTCCCTGGTCAATGGGCCCCTGATTTAAAAAAATGTTGGAACTACTCTTTTGAAGCATCTTATCCAGTCTATATAAAAGGAAAAAGCTTTCCAACCCTCAACAAGGCAACATCCCAAAGAAGTAATACCAGGCTACCTAAATGAGGAAGGAGAGAGTCCTTCCATAGGAAATTGACCTTTCCACGTGTGCAGGAAATTGACCTTTCCACGTGTGCAGAAGCAAAATCAAATTTTCAAGAACACGAGGGAAGCGTGCAGATTCACTCAAGGCACCCGGCCTTACTTGTTGCAGATTTGGGATTATCTATCTGTCTGTTGCATTTTAACAATATCTTGATGAGCTCCATTTGACCTCCAGTGAAGTCCATCCCCACTGTTAGGACTTTGGGTTCCCTCAACTGGAAACTTACATCCAGACATCATGGAAAGTCAGTTTCCCGGCAGAGAGGTATTCCGAAAGATTGGGCTCTCTGATGCGTTGGACGGGATGGTCTCGGATCCCGAAAGCACCCCCACGGTGGTGGACAGACAGATGCAAGACCAGGCGCTTTCGAAGGCTTTCCGGAAGGATCTCATGCGGAAGACGTAGATCACGGGGTTGATGGTAGAATTGACGTGGGAGAGAATGATGGTGGCCAACACAACCTGGCTGGGGATGTAGCAGGAGGGACAGACGAGCATGATGGTGTTGAGGATGTGGACTGGGAACCAACAGGCGATGAAGCAGAAGACCACAATGAAGAGCGAGGTGGCCGTCTGCAGCTCCTTGCGGACGATGATGCGCCGCCGCTCTTGAGCGCTGACGTCCACCTCTCCTTCGGCCACCTTCCGGATCTGGCGCTTGACCTCCAAGAAGATCCGTCCATACAGCACCATCATGACCGACAAAGGGGCCAGCATGCAGGCCATGAAGTTGAAGTAGACCATGTACGTGTTCTTGATGATGCTGTTGAATAAGCATTCCCCACTGGCCGGCAATGGGTTGTGCCACCCCATCAGGGGCAGGAGACCAATCACGATGGCCAGGACCCAGCAAGCCAAGATCACCAAAAGAGAGTTGCGAGGACTCATCAAGGACTTGTACTGGAAAGGCCTCAGGATAGAGATGTACCTCTCCACGGCGATGGCCAACAGGCCAAAGACGGAGGCTTGCGTGAACACCAACAGCGTGCAGAGCATCCAGAGGCACAGTTGTGGCCTGTGGCGCGGCAAACCCAACTCAGTGAACTGAGCGCAAGGGATGGCTACGGCCCCCACCAGTAAGTCCGCCATGGCCAAGGAGACTAGGAAGTAGTTGGTGACGACGGCACGTAGCTTCCGGTTCTGCAAGATGACGCCGCAGATGAAAAGATTGCCCACAATGGAGAGCAGGGACGTCAAGTTCTCGCAGAGGAAGTAGGGGATGTTGAGGACCGGAGACGAAGTCACGTTGGACGCTTGGAAGCAGAGGTTCTTGGAGGATGAATTGTCAAAGTCTTCCATTATGGGATGTTGGCCATCTTGTTAGGAGGAACCTTCTTCTCCTGTGGGCTTCATTCCTTTGGAGATTGCCAACACATTATCCCCTGATCGTGGGGATGTTCCAGAATCTGTGGAATAAGATGGGACAATTTCATGGTTGTATAGAAGAGATTTCAGCAGGTTAGCTAGTTGCATGGCAAGTAGTTCCTGCTACAATTTCCACTAATGTACAACTCTTCAAATTGCAAGAATAGCCTCCAGTTCTCTGTTTAGAAATACTACTTTTTTAGCTTCATAAGAAGATAGAAAATGGGTCTTAATGTAAAATAAAACAACTGTAGTTCACATTTGATCAGCCCACACACTGCCTTGCCAGAGAAAGAAAATATGCCACGCAGGTGAACAATAAAGAACAAGTAGTTTACTCTTTGTCATTCAGAACAACATATGTACAATGTGATCAGTTGCATCCACTCACATAATGTCCTGTTATGGGAGATCTAAAATATCTTCCTTTGTCCATGTGGATAAATTCATTCAGCAGCTCATGAAGCAAGAGTACACCTGAATAATAATAATAATAATAATAATAATAATAATAATAATAATAATAATAAATTTTATTTATACCCCACCAACATCTCCCCAAGGGGACTCCGGGCAGCCAAGCCCAGCAGTTACAACAAAGCACCCAACCCATCTAAAACACAGACATGTGCATTTCATCTCAAGAACAGACAAGCATCCCGAGCTCTGAAGATCGCCTGGGAAGGAATCCCACTGGAGCATTGCAGCACACCCAAATACCTGGGAGTCACTCTGGACCGTGCTCTGACCTACAAGAAGCACTGCCTGAACATCAAGCAAAAAGTGGGTGCTAGAAACAATATCATACAAAAGCTGACTGGCACAACCTGGGGATCACAACCAGACACAGTGGAGACATCTGCCCTTGCGCTATGCTGCTCTGCTGCTAAGTATGCATGCCCAGTGTGGAACACATCTCACCACACTAAAACAGTGGATGTGGCTCTTAATGAGACATGCTGCATTATCACGGGGTGCCTGCACCCTACACCACTGGAGAAATTACACTGCTTAGCTGGTATTGCACCACCTGACATCCGCCGGGAAGTAGCAGTAGTGAAAGGACCAAGGCAGAGACATCTCCAGCTCATCCCCTGTTTGGGTATCAGCCAGCACATCAACGACTTAAATCTAGAAATAGTTTTCTAAGATCTACAGAGACACTCGCCGGAACACCTCAGCAACTGAGAGTCCAAAAGTGGCAGGCTCAAACCCAGAACCTCAACCAATGGCTGATACCAAATGATAGACTCTCCGCTGGGCGACTTGGAAGGTGCTGAACAGACTGCGCTCTGGCACCATGAGATGCAGAGCCAACCTTCTGAAATGGGACCACAAAGTCGAATCCTCGACATGCGAGTGCGGAGAAGAGCAAACCACTGACCACCTGCTGCAATGCAACCTGAGCCCTGCCACGTGCACAAGGGAGGACCTCTTTGCAGCAACACCAGAAGGACTCCAAGTGGCCAGATACTGGTCAAAGGACATTTAATCAACTACCAAACTCACAAATTTTGTATTTTTCTGTTTTGTTTTGTTTTGTTTTGTTTTGTTTGCTCTGTTCTGTTAGAAATGTAATATAATCGACTGGTTGCACTGACACGATAAATAAATAAATAAATAAATAAATGAACAACAAAGCAAATATACAAACATACGATAATACATCAAATAAAAATATAATAAAAATACTCAATATGCCCAAATGTGGACACTGGTGGAGTTTGGGGAAAACAGACCTTGATATTTGGGAGTTGTAGTTGCTGGGATTTATAGTTCACCTACAATCAAAGAGCATTTGATTATCTCACCAATGAGGGTATTGGGCCAAACTTCCCACACAGAATCCCCATGACCAACAGAAAATAATGTGTTTTTTTATTATTGTCATTGGTGACCCCTCTGACCTCCTTCGCAACGCCTCCAAGGGTCCCGACCCAAAGGTTGAGAGACATAGGCTTAACGGCTTATAGATCGAAGGAGATTCTGCAAGTTTAGTTTCTGACTGTCCAAATTTGGAATGAAAGTCATCAAAATCCAAGTGAGATGGAAGCAAAACTTGGATGGATGGATGGGTAGGTAGGTAGCTAGGAAAAGGTAAAGATTTTCCCCCGACATTAAGTCCAGTCGTGTCTGACTCTGGGGGTTGGTGCTCATCTCCATTTCTAAGCCAAAGAACCGGCATTGTCCATAGACACCTCAAGGTTATGTCGGCATGACTACATGGAGCGCCATTACCTTCCCACTGGAGCAGTACCTATTCATCTACTCACATTTCCATGTTTTTAAATTGAAGCTGGGCAGACAGCGAAAGCTCACGCTGCTTCCCAGATTCAAACCTGCGACCTTTTGGTCAACAAGGTCAGTAGCTCAGCAGTTTAACCCACTGTGCCACCGGGGGCTCTGATAGATAGATAGATAGATAGATAGATAGAGATAGAGATAGATAGATATTACAGCTCCCATCAGCCCCCCCAACAGCGTGACCAATGGGAGATTCATCCCACTTCATATCACCTTCTTCCAAGTCTTGAAAACCACAAACGCGTGCCTTGGAAAATGGTGCTATTGATGTGCAAGTCTTGCATAAAGTATCCCTGACTCACCTGTCGGGTCGACTTTCCGAGTCACCTGTTTCTTTTCTCGCTCCTCGTCCTGAAAAACATGAGGCCAGGGCCAAACGTGTACCTGTCTCCCCCAAATCTGCATCTCCTGCAACCTGAGCCGACCGCCCCATCTGTGCCTCGCCTGGTGCCGCTTCCGTCTTCTTATGTTTATAAAAACTAGATCTGATAAGTGGCAGTTGGCATACAAAAGCACCTGCTTCACCCATGGAAAGGTATGAACAAAAGACCGAACAGCAAAGAGAGAAAGAGAATATGTTTACATGGCTGCAGCACAAAATGGGGTGCAAAGAGAAGGGCACTCGAGACATGTATTTGGGGTTGCCCAGGGCAAAAAGGTCTGGTAGATTTCAATGACATTTCTCCATTTCGGTCAAGGTGAGGTAGGAACACCTAGAAGTTGGGGTTCTAGATCAGGCATTGGTAAACTTTGACCCTCCAGATGTTTTGGACTTCAACTTCCACAATTCCTAACAGCCGGTAGGCTGTTAGGAATTGTGGGAGTTGAAGTCCAAAACATCTGGAGGGCCAAAGTTTGCCCATGTTTGTTCTAGATGCAACAAAGGGAAGATATCATGGAGAGTTTTAAAAAGTTACTTTTTGGGAGGAGTAACACCCTTAAACTGCATTGGATAGACCACATCAGCTCTAGTCTTTGATCGCATTTGATAGACTACATCAGCTCTAGTTTCTGATTGCATTGGATAGACCACATCAGCTCTAGGTTCTGATCGCATTGGATAGACCACATCAGCTCTAGTTTCTGATTGCATTGGATAGACCACATCAGCTCTAGTTTCTGATTGCATTGGATAGACCACATCAGCTCTAGTTTCTGATTGCATTGGACACACCACATTAGCCGTAGTTTCTGATTGATTGGATACACCACATCAGCTCTAGTTTCTGATCGCATTGGGTAGACCACATCAGCTCTAGTTTCTAATTTAATTGGATTGACCACATTAGCTGTAGTTTCTGATTGATTGGATAGACCACATCAGCTCTAGTTTCTGACTGCATTGGATAGACCATATTAGCTCTAGTCTTTAATCGCATTCGATAGCCCACATAAGCTCTAGTTTCTGGTTGTATTGGGTAGACCACATCAGCTCTAGTTTCTGTTTGTATTGGGTAGACCACATCAGCTCTAGTTTCTGTTTGCATTGGATAGAGCACATGGGAAGTTTTGCCCAAATCCATTGTTGGTGGAGTTCAGAATGCTCTTTGATTGTAGGTGAACTCTAAGTCCCATCAACTACAACTTCCAAATGCCAGGGTCCATTTTCCCCAAACTCCACCAGGGTTCACATTTGGGCATATTGAGTATTCAAGCCAAGTGTGGCTCAGATCCATCATTGTTTGAGTCTACAGTGCTCTTTGGAGGTAGGTGAACTACAACTCCAAAACTCAAGGTCAATGCCCACCAAACTATTCCAGTATTTTTTTGTTGCTCATGGGAGTTCTCTGTGCCACATTTGGTTCAATTCCATTGTTGGTGGAGTTCAGAATGCTCTTTGATTGTAGGTGAACTATAAATCCCAGCAACTACAACTCCCAAATATTAAGGCCTATTTCGCCCAAACTCCACCAGTGTTCACATTTGGGCATATTGAGTATTCGCACCAAGTTTGGCCCAGATCCATCATTGTTTGAGTCCACAGTACTCTCTGGATGTAGGTGAACTACAACTCCAAAACTCAAGGTCAATGCCCACCAAACTCTTCCAGTATTTTTTTGTTGCTTATGGGAGTTCTGTGTGCCAAATTTGGTTTGATTCCATTGTTGGTGGAGTTCAGAATGATATTTGATTACGGGTGAACTATAAATCCCAGCAACCACAACTCCCAAATGTCAAGGCCTCTTTTCCCCAAACTCCACCAGTGTTCACATTTGGGCATATTATTATTATTATTATTATTATTATTATTATTATTGAGTATATATGAGTATTCAAGCCAAATTTGGTTCAGATCCATCATTGTTTGATGCTTTCTGGATGTAGGAGAACTACAACTCCAAAACTCAAGGTCAATGCCCACCAAACTCTTCCAGTATTTTTTGTTGCTCATGGGAGTTCTCTGTGTCACATTTGGTTCAACTCCATTGTTGGTGGAGTTCAGAATGCTCTTTGAATGTAGGTGAACTATAAATCCCAGCAACTACAACTCCCAAATGACAAAATCAATCCCACCAGTATTCAAATTTGGGTCTATGTATCGGGTATTTGTGCCAAATTTGGTCCAGTGAATGAAAATACATCCTGCATATCAGATATTTACATGACGATTCATAACAGGAGCAAAAATCCTATGTTTATTTTTGTTTCTAGTTTTTCAGGGAACTTTGTTGAACACTCAGCAAGCAGGAGTCCAATTCCGAATACGAAAGACACGAAATGGTGCCCTTGTTGTCCCTTTCCATGCCTCCTTGGTTTGGCTCCCATTCTCTTGCCAATTTATTCATTTTGAGCAGCTTAACGGGTTTAATGAGCCGTCAGTTCCATAAAAGCTTTGCACAATGGCTTTGGGGTTTTTTCTCTCTCTCCCTCCTTCCTTCCCTCCCTTGTCAAGCACATCTCCAGATAAGAGATTTATAGCCTGGCTTGACGTAAAAGTCAATATTTTATTTATATTAAAGGAAAATAAAGTTAAGAGGGATCGGTTTACTGACCTTTCCAGCCTGGAGAAACCAATATGTTCTTCGGATATTGGGGTGGGGTGGTCAATGTTTTTTTGTGGTGGGGCTCCTGTGCTTTTAATGCAGGGGTTCTCGACCTTCCTGATGCCGCGACCCCTTAATAGAGTTCCTCATGTTGTGTTGACCCCCAAACATAACATTATTTTCATTGCTACTCCATAACTGTAATTTTGCTACTGTTGTGAAGTGTAACATATATATCTGATATGCAAGATGTATTTTCATTCACTGGACCAAATTGGGCACAAATACCCGATACACCCAAATCTGAATACTGGTGGGGTTAGGGGGGATTGATTATGTCATTTGTAAGTTGTAGTTGCTGGGATTTATAGTTCACCGACAATCAAAGATCTGGACCAAACTTGGTACGGAACTCAATATGCCCAAATGTGAACACTAGTGGAGTTTGGGGAAAATAGAGCTTAACATTTAGAAGTTGTAGTTGCTGGGATTTATAGTTCACCTACAATCAAATAGCATTCTGAACTCCACCAAAGTTTGGAATTGAACCAAACTTGGAACACAGAACTCCCATGACCAAGAGAAAATACTGGAAGGTTTTGGTGGGCATTGACCTTGAGTTTTGGAGTTGTAGTTCACCTACATCCAGAGAGCACTGTGGACTCAAAACACTGATGGATCTCGATCAAACTTGGCACAAGTACACAACATGTCCAATTGTGAACACTGGTGAAGTTTGGAGAAAATAGAGCTTAACATTTGGGAGTTGAAGTTGCTGGGATTTATAGTTCACCTACAATCAAAGAGCATTCTGAACTCCACCAACAATGGAATTGAACCAAACTTGGCACACAGAACTCCCATGACCAACAGAATTCAAGGCATTGACCTTGAGTTTTGGAGTTGTAGTTCACCTACATCCAGAGAGCACTGTGGACTCAAAACAATGATAGATCAGGACCAAACTCAGCACAAATACTCAATATGGCCAATGTGAACACTGGTGGAGTTTGGGGAAAATAGACCGTGACATTTAGGAGTTGTAATTTCTGGGATTTATAGTTCATCTACAATCAAAGAGCATTCCGAACTCCACCAACGATAGAATTGAAACGAACTTGGCACACAGAACTCCCATGACCGACAGAAAATACTGGAAGGGTTTGGTGGGCATTGACCTTGAATTTTGGAGTTGTAGTTTACCTACATCTAGAGAGCACTGTGGACTGAAACAATGATGGATCTGGACCACACTTGGTACGGAAACTCAATATGCCCAATTGTGAACACTGGTGAAGTTTGGGGAAATTAGAGCTTGACATCTGGGAGTTGTAGTTGCTGGGATTTATAGTGCACCTACCATCAAAGAGTATGCTGAATCCCACCAATGATAGAATTAGGCCAAACTAATTATACTACAGTATATTATATTATAAAACAATATACTATAAAATATTATAGTATATTGGGTTGTTGTAGGTTTTTCGGGCTAAATGGCCATGTTCTAGAAGCATTCTCTCCTGACGTTTTGCCTGCATCTATGGCAAGCATCCTCAGAGGTTGTGAGGATGCTTGCCATACATGCAGGCGAAATGTCAGGAGAGAATGCTTCTAGAACATGGCCATTTAGCCCGAAAAACCTACAACAACCCAGTGATTCCAGACATGGAAGTCTTCGACAATATATTATAGTATATTATACAGTATTATGTTATACAATATTATTATACTAGGGATTTTAGCTTTACAATAACTTATTATAATTTCTCCCAACTCCTATGAAAAGTTGCCAACTTTCCAAAACCTTTTTTTGTTTGCTTCTTTATAGCAGGCTATTTGACCAACTGTATTTTTCTTTCCAGGTTAAAAGAATGTTTTATTTATTTATTTATTTAAGACATGTATATGCCGCCCTTCTCACCCCGAAGGGGACTCAGGGCAGCTATATATATATATATATACACACACACACATATATACATACACAATATATTATATTATTAGCATAGTATATATATATATACACACACACATACACATATATACATACATAGTACAATATCAGTATTATATATTACTATATTGTACTATACCCTTATATTGTAATATTATTAGTAATATTACATGTAATATAAAATATATTATATTATTATATTGTATTACATTATAATATTATATGTATATACAATATAAAATAAAATAAAATAGGTTTAATTTACTCCCTGCAAGTCCTATAATAATTGTACTATAAAAATTATATTATTAGCATAGTACAATATCAGTATTATATATTACTATATTGTACTATACCCTTATATTGTAATATTATTAGTGATATTACATGTAATATAAAATATATAATTAGATTATTAGTAGTAGTATTACATTGTTATATTGTAATATTATTAGTGATATTACATGTAATATAAAATATATAATTATAATATTATTCTATTGTATTACATTATAATATTATATGTATATACAATATATTATATCATAAAATAGGTTTAATTTACTGCCTGCAATTCCTAGGAAGGAGGCTGTTAGAGAAACATGAACCAAACTATTAAAACCATTATATTGTAATATGATTAGTAATATTACATGTAATATAAAATATATAAATATATTATTAGTAGTAGTATTATATTGTATTACATTATAATATTATATGTATATACAATATATTATATAATAAAATAGGTTTAATTTACTTAATATATTTTATATATACAATATATAATTATATTATTATTAGTAGTATTATTATATTGTATTGCATTATAATATTATATGTATATACAATATATTATATAATAAAATAGGTTTAATTTACTCCCTGCAATTCCTAGGAAGCAGGCTGTTAGAGAAACATGAACCAAACTATTAAAACTTTGGAAAAGTAGCTGGCAAATCAATACACTCTTTCTTCCCCCCTCCCTCCCCTGTTTCCAAGATAATGTCGCTTCTGAGCATGCGCGGGAGGGAGACTTGGAATGTCGCTTCTGAGCATGCGCGGGAGGGAGACTTGGATGGTCGCTTCTGAGCATGCGCGGGAGGGAGACTTCAGAATGTTGTTGAGGATTCCTTTTTTACTGCCATTCTGCTTTGCCTTCTATTGATGTAGTAAGCAGCCAATCAGGACGCCCGGTCGCCCCGCAGTCCCCGCCCCCTTTGTTATAAATAGGCTTCCCTTTGGAATGGCGCCTTGAGTAGGAGAAGCTCGTGCTGCTTGTGCTTTGCTCAGCCTTTAGTTTGTTTGAAACTCAAGCAAAGGTATCCCTATGAGGGGATTGGGTGACTTGACTTCAAAATCCACCACTTTATGCCTTTTTATTCCAGTTATTTCAATTTGGGAAGCAAATGAGATTCCCCTCAGATTTAGGAATCTAATTGCCTCACATTGTGAAGAAAATGCAGGCCGCAAAGCCCTCCATTTTGAAGCAGAGGCTCAAAATGCATCCATTTTCGCATTAAATTTCAATAAACTCTGCTTTTTTGTTCTCTTCGGCACATCATATTAAATCTTTAAGGAATAAATGCATCATTTCAAATTATTTTGGACCATTTAACTCTCTCTTCGGCGCATAATATCCCGTCTTTAAGGCATAAATGCATAGAATCAAGGAGTTGGAAGAGACCTCACGGGCCATCCAGTCCAACCCCATTCTGCCAAGAAGCAGGAATATTGCATTCAAATCACCCCTGACAGATGGCCATCCAGCCTCTGTTTAAAAGCTTCCAAAGGAGGAGCCTCCACCACACTCCGGGGCAGAGAGTTCCACTGCTGAACGGCTCTCACAGTCAGGAAGTTCTTCCTCATGTCCTTTCTTGTAGTTTGAAGCCATTGTTCCTTGTCCTAGTCTCCAAGGAAGCAGTAAACAAGCTTGCTCCCTCCTCCTTGTGGCTTCCTCTCACATATTTATACATGGCTATCATATCTCCTCTCATCCTTCTCTTCTTCAGGCTAAACATGCCCAGCTCCTTAAGCCGCTCCTCATAGGGCTTGTTCTCCAGACCCTTTAGTCTCCAGGGAAGCAGTAAACAAGCTTGCTCCCTCCTCCCTGTGGCTTCCTCTCACATACTTATACATGGCTATCATATCTCCTCTCAGCCTTCTCTTCTTCAGGCTAAACATGCCCAGCTCCTTAAGCCGCTCCTCATAGGGCTTGTTCTCCAGACCCTTTAGTCTCCAGGGAAGCATAAAACAAGCTTGCTCCCTCCTCCTCCCTGTGACTTCCTCTCACATATTTATACATGGCTATCATATCTCCTCTCAGCCTTCTCTTCTTCAGGCTGAACATGCCCAGTTCCTTAAGCCGCTCTTCATAGGGCTTGTTCTTCAGACCCTTGATCATTTTAGTCGCCCTCCTCTATTTAACTCATTCCTTTCAAGCCTTATAGCAGCCTGCAATAATAATAGGATTTTTTTTCGTATTCCTTTTTTCCATATTGGAGATTATATATAAATATAATATAATATATAATGTTCGTTTGTGGACTTAACTCGAAAACCACTGGACGAATTGACACCAAACTTGGACACAATACACCTCTCAGGCCAACGAGTGACTATCACGCATAAAAACACTGAAAAACACAGCAAAAGAACCTTAAAAAGTCATTTTTTTAAAAAAAAATACATTACAATGAATGCGCAAAACCACATATATACACACATACACACATACAAAACACATATACACAGACTGGGCCACAGCAACGCGTGGCAGGGGACGGCTAGAGACTAGGACGCAAAACAATGGCTTCAAACTCCAAGAGAGGAGATTCCATCTGAACATGAGGAAGAACTTCCTGACTGTGAGAGCTGTTCAGCAGTGGAACTCTCTGCCTCGGAGTGTGGTGGAGGCTCCTTCTTTGGAGGCTTTTAAACAGAGGCTGGATGGCCATCTGTCAGGGGTGATTTGAATACAATATTCCTACTTCTTGGCAGAATGGGGTTGGACTGGATGGCCCATGAGGTCTCTTCCAACTCTTTGATTCTATGAATCTATCTATCTATCTATATAGATAGATAGATATATAGATATAGATAGATATAGATAGATTAGATAGATTAGATAGATAGATAGAGATAGATTAGATAGATAGATAGATAGATAGATAGATATAGATATAGATAGATAGATAGATTAGATAGAGATAGATACTAGATAGATAGATAGATTAGATAGATAGAGTAGATAGATAGGTTAGATAGATTAGAATAGATAGATAGATAGATAGATAGAGAGATAGATAGAGATATTAGATAGATAGATATGGTGAAGCCATTGTATTTCTTTTGTAGTTTCGGCTTGCGTTTCAGAAAATGGCAGTTTTCGTAGGAATTACGCATCACAAATTCCCCCCAAAAAAACCCAACCTTCGATTGGCTCCATCCTCCACATTTTTGGTCATTTGTGACTAAAATTTCCTGACAGACTAAAGCGTAAATTGGGAAAAAAGGGCTTTTAAGTGTCCTCTAAGAAGACTTTCAAGCCACTTCAATGATATCAAAACCTATTTGAAAGCACTGAAAAAACCTGGATCGGGAAAAATAAAAGAAACAAATAAATCAGAATAAGATTTGAGTTACCACTGGAATTGAAATTGTGGTACATTTTATTGGGCTTCATTTCCCCCTGAATTAAGCACCTCAAAGATAGATAGATAGATAGATACATACATACACACACTAGCCGTTCCCTGCCACACGTTGCTGTGGCCCAGTCTGTTGATCTGGAAAATAAAGTAATGAGAAAGTGTTGGTTTCTCATTACATATTCCCAAATATGAACACAGATGGAGTTTGGAAGAAATAGGCCTTGACATTTGGGAGTTGTCGTTGCTGGGATTTATAGTTCACCTACAATCAAAGTGTTGGTTTCTCATTACACAATTTCTTTGTGCTTGTGGGTAAACAGTATTTCTTGCTGTTTCTTTGTCAGTGTTGATGTGGAAATAGTCTGGTTTGCCTACTCTGGAACAGGCAACATATCATTGTCCTTCTTTAGGGGTCCCTTTCAGATCTATGATACTATATCTCTCTGTGTGTGAATCATATCTATCTATCTATCTATCTATCTATCTATCTATCTATCTATCTATCTATCTATAATGTCTTGATACTTGTGGGTAAACAGTATTTCTTGCTGTTTCTTTGTCAGTGTTGATGTGGAGATTGTCTGGTTTGCCTACTCTAGAACATGCAAGATATAATTGCCCATCTTTAGGGGTCCCTTTCAAATCTATTATACTATATCTCTCTCTGTGTGTGAATCATATCTATCTGTCTGTCTACCTACCTACCTATCTATCTATCTATCTATCTATCTATATCTATGTCTGGATGGCTCTTTGTCAGGAGGGCTTTGATTATGTTTTCTTGCCCTGATGAAGGGAGTTGGATTGGATGGCCTTAAGTATTTTCTCTTCATCATGGGGGTTCTGTGTTGAAAGTTTGCCCCGATTCTGTCATTCGTGGGGTTCAGAATGCTCTTTGATTGTAGGTGAACTGTGAATCCCAGTAACTATAACTCCCAAATGTCAAGGCCTATTTCTTCCAAACTCCATCTGTGTTTATAATTGGGCGTATGGAGTATTTGTGCAAAATTTGGTCTAGATCCTTCATTGTTTGAGTCCACAGTGCTCTCTGGATGTAGGTGAACTACAACTCCAAAACTCAAGGTCAATGCCCACCAAACCTTTCCAGTATTTTCTGTTCATCATGGGAGTTCTGTGTGCCAAGTTTGGTTCAATTCCATTGCTGGTGGTGTGCCAGGTTTGGCCCAATTCTATCATTGGTGGAGTTCAAACGCTTTCTGATTGTACGTGAACTATAAATCCCAGTGACTATAACTCCCAAATGTCAAGGCCTATTTCTTCCAAACTCCATCTGTGTTTATAATTGGGCATATGGAGTATTTGTGCCAAATTTGGTCCAGACCCATCATTATTTGATGCTTTCTGGATGTAGGTGAACTATAAATCCTAGCAACTACAACTCCCAAATGTCAAGATTCTATTTCCGTCAAACTCCATCTGTGTTCATGTTTGGACGTATGGAATATTCGTGCCAAGTTTGGTCCAGATCCATCATTGTTTGACTCCACAGTGTAGGTGAACAGCAACTCCCAAACTCAAGGTCAATGCCCACCAAACCCTTCTAGTGTTTTCTGTTGTTCATGGGAGTCCTGTGTGCCTCGTTTTGTTCAATTCCATCATTGATGGAGTTCAGAATGCTCTTTGAGTGTAGGTGAACTGTGAATCCCAGTGAATACAACTCCCAAATGTCAAGGTCTGTTTCCCCCAAACTCCATCTGTGTTCATATTTGGACATATGGAATATTCGTGCCCAGTTTGGTCCAGATCCATCATTGTTTGAGTCCACAGTGTAGGTGAACTACAACTCCCAAACTCAAGGCCAATGCCCACCAAACCCTTCTAGTATTTTCTGTTGTTCATGGGAGTCCTGTGTGCCATGTTTGGTTCAATTCTATCATTGGTGGAGTTCAGAATGCTCTTTGATTGTAGGGGAACTATAAATCCCAGCAACTACAGCTCCCAAATGACAAAATCAATTCTTTTTTTAGTGGTGGTCACTCCTTGGGTTAGTAGGTGCCTTGTGGCCAAATTTGTCAGGAATTCATCCAGTGATTTTGAATTATGTTAATCCCTCAAACAAACATTGCATACACAAACACACACATATATGAGAGAGAGAATATTTTAAAATACAGCTAAAATATATATCCTTTCCACAAGGCAAGATGGATGCTCTGTAGTACAATCATTCAAGGCACACACACATATATATAGTAGAGTCTCACTTATCCAACCTTCACTTATCCAACATTCTATATTATCCAACGTAGTCTAGGGTGTCTGTTTTGTGCTAAATAAATAAACACAGTGATTACTACATAATGTTACCATGTATTGAACTTCTTTTTCTGTCAATTTGCCATTGCCTATAATGGGACTTGACCATCCTTTGGGGCCTACCAGCTTTTTTGAGATTGCAATCCATAGCAAGATCCCAAAAACCAGGCCCTGACCATACAATAATGGCCAATTCTTTCCATTTTTGTGGCTGAAGAAGTCCTTAAGGTCTGTTTTGAGGTTCCGCTAGAGATCTATGTTCATACACAGCGAAACGTCTTTCTCTCAGCTCCCTCCATAAAGGAAGCCTTGCCTCCATTGCCTCTCTATCCCCTTGCCCCCCCTTTCTTTTGTTAAGTCTACTGCGCGCACATATATGAGCCAGGAACGAGCCTCTTTCTCTTTTGTCTTCTCTGACAGATGTGGGACCAAACGGGCCACGCTTGTTCGGAGGAATTGCGAGCGAAGAGCAAGAATTTAAAGCACAATTCGGATGACAGGTGAGATTGATAAAGGACCCAACAACTCAGAACCACATATATATATATAAAACTGGGATGGAAGTGAGCATGATCTCCAATAATCTATTATTATTGGTTGCTGTGAGCTTTTCGGACTGTATGGCTATGTTCCAGAAGCATTCTCTCCTGACGTTTCTCCTGGATCTATGGCAGGCATCCTCAGAGGTTGTGAGGTCCGTTGGAAACTAGGCAAGTGGGGTTTATATATCTGGGGAATATCCAGAGTGTTGCTATGAGTTTTCCAGACTGTATGGCTATGTTCCAGAAGCATTCTCTCCTGACGTTTCGCCCACATCTATGGCAGGCATCCTCAGAGGTTGTGAGGTCTGTTGGAAACTAGGCAAGTGGGGTTTATATATCTGTGGTATAATGTCCTGGGTGGGAGAAATATCTTTTGTCTGTTGGAGGCAAGTGTGAATGTTGCAATTGGCCACCTTGATTAGCACTGAATAGCCTTGCAGCTTCAAGGCTTGGCTGCTTCCTGCCTGGGGGAATCCTTTGTTGGGAGGTGATTAGCTGGTCCTGTTGATTAGCATTGAATAGCCTTGCAGCTTCAATAATAATAATAATAATATTGAATAATATAATAATAGGCCATTATGTGCCAAGGTGGTCAGTTGAAACATTCACACCTAGCTCCAGCAGAGAAAGGAGGAATATAAATATTGTAAATAAATAAATAAGCATATATACATACATGGACTTTTTTATATATTTAAAATTTTGCAGCTGACTTCAACAGGAAGATCCTAACTATAACCCCACACCTTATTTTTTCTTCTTTTTCTGCTGTCATCAGAAATAAACGCAATGCCATTGCCAACACACTTAAAGAATTGGCTCAGATGTTGCCCATCCCCTTGCGGACTGGCTGCAAGAGGCTGACGAAGGTATTGTGCCGCAGAATGTGTTGTTGTGAACCAAGTTCAAAATGCAAAAGTCATGTGTATTCCATTAACACATCAGGAGAGAGGAGAGAGCCTCTTCTGGTTTGGGCCAATTAAGAATTGTTTCCATCTTGGTCACATTCAGATGCTGCCACATGTTTCCCGGTTTATAATATTATTCGGTACAACTTGTCCATGTGGTGCATCCAATTTTGCATCAATAACAACATTTGGGGGGGGGGGGATCTGTTCCTAGTTTGAAAGTGTAATTTCCTGTTTAATTGTGTGGTCCTTACTTTTCTACTTCAGAAACTTTGTTTTTTGTGGCTGCCACAAGCTATGTTGAGACTGGCCGACAGTTTGCTACCGGGCACAATTCAAAGTACTGGCTTTAGCCTATAAAGCCCTAAACCAGTGGTTCTCAACCTGGGGTCCCCAGATGTTTTTGGCCTACAACTCCCAGAAATCCCAGCCAGTTTACCAGCTGTTAGGATTTCTGGGAGTTGAAGGCCAAAAACATCTGGGGACCCCAGGTTGAGAACCACTGCGGCCTAAACGGTTCCGGCCCAGCTTATCTATCCAAACGCATCTCTCCCTATGAACTTCCAGGAAGTTGTGATCGTCCTCTTGATCCCACCTGCTTCACAAGCATGTCTGGTAGGGTCGAGAGACAGGGCCTTGTCTGTGGTGGCCCCTTGGCTGTGGAACTCCCTCCCTAGGGATATTCGATTGGCCCCCTCCCTCCTGACCTTTCAAAAAAGGGTGAAAACTTGGCTCTTTGAGCAAGTGTTTGGAACCTCAGCATGACAGGATAAACTCAAATCGGAAATATTATTATTTATTTATTTATTTATTTACTTCACTCTTCTCAGCCATCAGGTGACTCAGAGCGGTTAACAACCAGTATGAACAACACAGTACAAAATCATTAATCATTTAAAACAGTAATATCAATTAATTAACATCAGAACATCAATACAACAATACAGGAAAACAACAATCCATTACGTCTCATCAATAGAATCAGCATCCGATTTCGTTGTCCATTAATCCATATTCCAGTAATCAATCAATTGTACTGCCTGTTCGAAGAGCCAGGTCTTCACTCTCTTCCTGAATGCCAATAAGGAGGAGGCCGATCTAATGTCTGTAGGAAGGGCGTTCCACAGCCGGGGGGCCACCACTGACAAGGCCCTGTCTCTCGTCCCCGCCAGGCGTGCTTGTGAAGCCGGCGGGAATCGAGAACAGGGCCTCCCCAGGCGATCTTAACGTCCTAACTGATTCATAGGAGGAGATGTGTTCGGACAGATATGAACTAGGAACGGCTAAGACGACAGAACGGTTGAGGATTTGAACAAGAAGACATGTTGTTGTTCATTCGTTCAGTTGTTTCTGACTCTTCATGACTTCATGGACCAGTCCACGTCAGAGCTCCCTGTCGGTCGTCACCACCCCCAGCTCCTTCAAGGTCAATCCAGTCACTTCAAGGATACCATCCATCCATTTTGCCCTTGGTCAGCCCCTCTTCCTTTTTCCTTCCATTCAAGAAGACATCGTTTTTATAATTTTTATTGTTTATTGCTTTTATGGTTTTTAAATGTATTGTGATTTATTTATTTGTTTTTGCTTTTTACTGATGTATATATTTTTAGATATGGCATCTAACTGTTGCTGATTTGTAAGCCACCCTGAGTTGCCTTTGGGCTGATATGGGTGGGATAAAAATGGCATAAATAAATAAATAAATAAATAATTTATGAGATATTCATTGAAAGTGGTTGAGACTCTATGAGATATTCATTGAAAAACTAGAGCAAACAGTGCTACAGGATATCCCTTCCACACAAACAAGTTTTTGTAAACCGCCTCGAGTTGCCTTCGGGCTGAGAGGGGCTGTTCTGTCACCGCTGGTGCTAAAATTAAATGCTTCTAAGAGAGGATGCAAGGCTTGCGTCCAGCGGGAAGCCCGGGGCCCCGAGAAGGAACCTTTAGAGGAACTTTCCCTACTAAGCAGGCTTTAGGAGAGCTAAGCTTAAATACAACAGTCTTTATTAATGAACAAGCAGGAATTGTACGATTTCTAAATAGTCTATTGGCTCTTGTGGTCTTGTTTACAGGAAACAGGCACTATCTTCAAGAAACTTTGTTTAACAGAAAAATTCCTCTTTAAAGCTCCTCCCAGGCTGCTGTGAACTTAAACCTAACTAGTTTGAGTCTGCTACAAGCTGAACTGCATCTCAGAACCGAACAGACGTACCATCAGGATTGAAATCACTTAGCTGAAGATGGAGAGCTGTTATTCCCTCCAGAGGTCCTCAGGGCTGTGAAGCTGTTCCTTGGAACCCTTTGGGAATCCGTAGAGGCCTTTAATCTGTTCTCCCCCAGGAACTCTTAAAAGACGAAGCTTTTGCACAGGAGGAACGCATCCTCTGCCTTGGCTTCCCTTTCTGTAACTAACTGAAAAATGGCCCTTTCCCTCCAAAAAGCAAAAAAGGGGGCGGGACCAGGGATCCTAACTATAATTGGCAGGTGGCTTACCCTATAAATGCAAATTATAACAGGAAACCCCCTGCTGCAAAATCCCAAGCATGAGATTGCACACAACATTTAAACACAGCAAATAAATCTGGAGCTCCTGGAACAGCCATTCCAGAACAGGGGCGATATACAAATATAGTAAATAAATAAATTTTGCAGTTTGATAAACATTTTCTGTGGTTTTTATGATAAAACCAATTAGGAAATGACATTTATAACCCAGGAACAAAAAATGTGTTATATAGTGTAACAATTTACATGATTCCTCTTGCTCTTCCCTCTGTTTTGTTTTGTATTATTCAACTTGAAACAGAAGGAAGTTCTTCTCCGGGTCCTCCGCTACATTGAGCACTTGCAGGCAAACATCGATACTGCCAAATCCCTGCTCCAAGCCAAGTCTGATGAACCAAAAGGTAATGTAGTGTTGTAGTTCAGCCTTTGATCATGTCTTCACCTCATGTCACCGCAGATTCTGGGCCTGCAAGTCAGCAGAAGATTTTAAGCCCTGAAACTGTGCACTCTCTGTTTCCAGTATCTGATGAAGGCCACATTCCAGAAAGGGGCCCAGATATGGGTGGGAAGACGTTTGCTAGGAAAGCAAGGTCAGAGTCAGAAATGGGCTCAGAGCAGTGTTTCTCAACCTTCCTAATGCTGCGACTCCTTAATTCAGTTCCTGATGGTGAGCCTTTTTCTTGGCCCATTTCTCCCTTTCTCCCTTAATTTGTGCCTCTTCGAATTCTGCAGCACTGCTGGTCACAGCTGACTTCCAGTTAGAGTGCTCAAGGGCCAGGGCTTCCCAGTTCTCAGCGTCTATGCATACCATACCAGTGATATGAACCATACCAGTGATATGAATAAACAGAAAGGAGACATAGAATCATAGAATCATAGAATCAAAGAGTTGGAAGAGACCTCATGGGCCATCCAGTCCAACCCCATTCTGCCAAGAAGCAGGAATATTGCATTCAAATCACCCCTGACAGATGGCCATCCAGCCTCTGTTTAAAAGCTTCCAAAGAAGGAGCCTCCACCACACTCTGGGGCAGAGAGTTCCACTGCTGAACAGCTCTCACAGTCAGGAAGTTCTTCCTCGTGTTCAGATGGAATCTCCTCGTAGTTTAAAGCCGTTGTTCTGCATCCTAGTCTCCATGGAAGCAGAAAACAAGCTTGCTCCCTCCTCTCTGTGGCTTCCTCTCACATATTTATACATGGGAAGAAGTAGACAGTTAGTGACAGTATTTGGTGTGGCAGAGAAATCTATGAAAATGAAGACTTCTCAAAAGAAATTGATGTGCAGGAAATGTACAATCAGGTCTTCTTTTCTTTTCTTTTTCAAGCAAAAGAGACTGAGCTGGTGGTGATACCGACCACAAAGAGAAGACGAAGGGAAGCCACGCCACTGGCAAAGAAAACGAAGTCCTCCAATGTTTGCAAGAAACCCAGGAAGAGGAAACGCAGCCACAGAACAGGTTGGGAGAAGGAGTCTGTGGACACAAGGTTCTGCAACCACTTCTGTGATGGATTGCATTTATTGCTTCTGGGACAGGGGATAGTTCTGGAGCAGTTCAGACAAGTAATGATGAGTTTAAAAGGATACCTAGATCTGTAAACCCTTGTAAAGATTAAACTTGGGGGCATTTGAACTAAGCAAAATGAGAGCCCCAAATGTTAAAACAAGGCAGTTGAGTGGGTTGCTGTGAGTTTTCCGGGCTGTCTGGCCATGTTCCAGAAGCATTCCCTCCTGAGGTTTTGCCCACATCTATGGCAGGCATCCTCAGAGGTTGCCTGTGAGGTCTTTTGGACACTAGGAAAATGGGGTTTATATATCTGTGGAATAATGTCCAGGGTGAGAGAAAGAACTCTTGTCTGTTTGAGGCAAGTGTGATTGTTGCAATTGACCACCTTGATTAACATTTAATGGCCTTGCAACTTCAAAGCCTGGCTGGTTGCTGCAGTCTCATTTCAAAAGGGAGGAGAAAATGACATTCTTGGAGCTGTGTTGTCGAAGGGTTTCATGGCTGGAATCACCGAGTTGCTGTGAGTTTTTGTGCTGTCTGGCCATGTTCCAGAAGTTCCAGGGTGGGAGAAATAACTTTTGTCTTTCTGAGTCAAGTGTGAATGTTGCAATTAACATTGAAAAGCCTTGCAGCTTCAAAGCCTGGCTGCTTCCTGCCTGGGGGAATTTTTTGTTGGGAGGTGTTAAAATGGTAAAGGTAGTCCCCTGACATTAAGTCCAATCATGTCTGACTCTGGGGTGTGGTGCTCATTTCCATTTCTAAGCCGAAGAGCCAGCGTTGTCCATAGACACCTCCAAGGTCATGTGCCCGGCATGACTGCATGGAGCGCCGTTACCTTCCCGTCGAAGCGGTACCTATTGATCTACTCACATTTGCATGTTTTCGAACTGCTAGGTTGGCAGAAGCTAGGGCTGACAGCAGAAGCTCACGCCGCTCCTCGGAATCGAACCTGCGACCTTTCGATCAACAAGCTCAGCAGCTCAGTGCTTTAACCCACTGCGTCACCGGGGAGGTGTTAGCTTGCCCTGATTGCTTCCAGTCTGGAATTTCCCTGTTTACCAAGTGTTGTTCTTTAATTACTGTCATGATTTTAGAGTTTTTTAAAATACTGATAGCCAGATTGTGTTCATTTTCATGGTTCCTCCTTTCTGTTAAAATTGTTCACATGCCTGTGTATTTCAATGGTTTCTCTGTGTAGTCTGACATGGTGGTCCAGCATTTCTCAAATGATCTGCTGTGTCCAGGTTGGTTCATTGGGTGCTCTGCTATGGCTGACTTCTCTGGTTGGATTAGTCTGTACTGCCTTTCATGTTCCTTGATTTGTGTCTGGGCAATGTTGCTGCGTTTGGAGGTTCCTATGTAGACTTGTCCATAGCTGCATGGTATATGATCGACTCCTGCAGAGGGGAGAGGATCCCTCTTGTCCTTCGCTGAACGTAGCAGTTGTTGGATTTTCTTGATGGGTCTGTAGACCTCACTACCTCTGAGGATGCTTGCCATAGATGCAGGCGAAACGTCAGGAGAGAATGCCTCTAGAACATGGCCATATAGCCCGAAAAAACCTACAACTACCCAGTCTGTAGATAGTTTGTATGTTGTGTTTCCTCATCAGCTTCCGTATGCGGCCAGTGGTTCTCTTGATGTTTGGCAAGAGCACTTTTCCTCCGGGTGGATCTTTGTCTTGACTCTTGTGGTTTGTTCTCTGTCTTGCAGCTCTTCTGATGTCTGAGGTGGAGTCTCCATTGGCCTGCAGAGCCCAGTTGAGGTGGTTCAGTTCATCTTGGAGGAGGTGGACTTCGTAGATTCTTTTTGCACGCTCTGCCAGGGCTTTAATTATGCTTCTTTTTTTGCCTTGGGTGATGGTTGGAGATTTTATGTACAGTAGGTATCTATCTATTGGGAGTCCCCGGTGGCACAGTGGGTTAAAGCACTGAGCTGCTGAGCTTGTTGACCAAAAGGTCGCAGGTTCAATTTCGGGGAGCGGCATGAGCTTCTGCTGTCAGCCCAAGCTTCTGCCAACCTTGCAGTCCGAAAACATGAAAATGTGAGTAGATCAATAGGTGCCGCTCTGGCGGGAAGGTAACAGCGCTCTATGCAGTCATGCTGGCCACATGATCTTGGAGGTGTCTATGGACAATGCTGGCTCTTCGGCTTAGAAATGGAAATGAGCACCACACCCCAGAGTCGGACACAACTGGACTTAATGTCAGGGGAAAACCTTTACCTTTACCTAGGTATCTATCTGTGTGTGTAGGTTAAACTGTGTGGCCCAATTGTTGATTTAATTTATGGATGACTAGGACATCTAGAAATTGCATTTTTCTTTCATTTTATTTTTCCGTGGTAAACTGGATGTTTGGGTGGATGCTGTTGAGGTGCTCCAGGAACTTGTTTAGTTCTTCTTCTCCATAGCTCCAAATGATGATGGTGTCATCCACAAATCTGGACCATATAAGTGGGCTTTTGGGGCTTGTTCCTCAGAGTGTTCCATGTAGAAATTTGCATGAGAGTGCTTCCCGTGGCTACTCCATTTTTCTGTTCATACAATTCATTGTCCCACTGGAAGTAGCTTGTGGTGAGGCAATGGTGAAACAGGGCGGTGAGGTCTTCTGGGAAATTCTGGTTGATTGGTGTGATGGTGTCTGCTACCGGGACCTTGGTAAATAGAGACACCACATTGAAGCTGATCAGTATGTCATTGGTGTTGAGCTTGAGGTTGCTGATTTTTTCTATGAACACAGTTGAGTTTTTTTCATGTTTTTGGCATATTTATTTATCGTGTCAGGAGCAACCAGACATTTGTATTACATTTTTAAAAAGCAAACAAACAAACAAGCAAACAGACAAAACACATAGTTTGCAAGCTTGGTAGTTGATTAAATGTCCTTTGACCAGTATCTGGCCACTTGGAGTGCCTCTGGTGTTGCTTCAAGAAGGTCCTCCATTGTGCATGTAGCAGGGCTCAGGTTGCATTGCAGCAGGTGGTCAGTGGTTTGCTCCTCTCCACACTCGCATGTCAAGGATTCCACTTCGTAGCCCCATTTCTTACGGTTGGCTCTGCATCTCGTGGTGCCAGAGCGTAGTCTGTTCAGCGCCTTCCAAGTCGCCCAGGTTTCTGTGTGCCCAGGGGGGAGTCTCTCATTGGGTATCAGCCATTGATTGAGGTTCTGGGTTTGAGCCTACCACTTTTGGACTCTCGCTTGCTGGGGTGTTCCAGCGAGTGTCTCTGTAGATCTTAGAAAACTATGTCTTGATTTAAGTCGTTGACGTGCTGGCTGATACCCAAACAAGGGATGGGCTGGAGATGTCACTGCTTTGGTCCTTTCACTATTGGCTGCTACTTCCCGGCGGATGTCAGGTGGTGCAATGCTGGCTAGACAGTCTAGTTTCTCCAGTGGTGTAGGGCGCAGACACCCCGTGATAATGTCTCATTAAGAGCCACATCCACTGTTTTAGCGTGGTGAGATGTTTTCCACACTGGGCATGCATACTCAGCAGCAGAGGAGCATAGTGCAAGGGCAGATGTCTTCACTGTGTCTGGTTGTGATCCCCAGGTTGTGCCAGTCAGCTTTCATATGATATTGTTTCTTGCTTGATATTCAGGCAGTGCTTCTTGTAGGATGTTTTTGGTATGATGGAGAAGGAATGTTTTGGCCTTTAAGGTTCCTGCTGAAACCTGCTGCATTCTGTTTGGTTTTGCAGAACGGCAAGGGGGCAACAAGAGAGCATGCAAGCGCCTTACTCTGGAGACTGACAACATCCATTCCCACGTTGATGTAAACCGGGAGGGGAAACTGCCCTCTCAGAAGCCATCTTCTTTGTTTCCTGGAGTCCAAGCTGTAGTATCCAACTCTCACCTGCCTTTAGGTAATACCTTTCGGAACATTATTAAAACTGTGCCATCTTCAATCCTTCCAACGTACTTTTTGTAAACCTCTCTGAAAAATAAAACAACAGGAGAATGTGAACTCAAAGTTATCCATATATATTCGAGTATAAGCCGACCCGAATATAAGCCGAGCCACTTTATTTTTCCATAAAAAAACTGGGAAAATGGATTGACTCGAGTATAAGCCGAGGGTGAGAAATGCAACAGCTAGGGGTAAATTTCAAAATGAAAATAGATACTAATAAAATTACATTAATTGATGCATCAGTAGGTTAAATGTTTTTGAATATTTACATAAAACTGTAATTTAAGATTAATAGCAACAACAACAACAGAGTAAAATAATAAATAACCTTGACTCGAGTATAAGCCGAGTAAGACTTTTTTAGCCTAAAACAAGGGTTGAAAAACTAGACTTCTACCTGAGTATATACAGTAAGTTCCTTTATGTTAGCTCGAGTGTATCATTTAATATATTGGGAGAAGGAAAAGTAGTGGAAAGCCTCTTTCCATTAAGAAAAAAGAAATGCAGTGCCATTCGCTGGGCTGTGTTGATTTAATTTATTTTTATTTCGTATCAAAAGCATTGCATAAATTAGTACAAAGCCGATAAAAATAGAAGGATCGCAGGTGGCTAAATATCTTTTGACCAAAAACGGGCAACAGCAATGGCATTGTCTGTAGCCTCCAACAATTCTTCCTCCGTACATGAGGCAGGGCATAGTGGACAAGCATACAGATGCAGAGTTGTCTGTTCTGCTCCACAGTCACACAAGGTGTTGGATTCTTTTAGGTTAGTGTTTCTCAACCTGGGGGTCAGGACCCCTGAGGGGGTCGTGAGAGGGTGTCAAAGGGGTCGCCAAAGACCATCAGAAAACATAGTATTTTCTGTTGGTCATTGGGATTCTGTGTGGGAAGTTTGACCCAATTCTATTGTTGGTCGAGTACAAAATGTTCTTTGATTGTAGGTGAACTATAAATCCCAATAACTACAACTCCCAAATGTCAAGGTCTGTTTTCCCCAGACTCCACCAGTGTTCACATTTGGGCATATTGAGTATTCGTGCCAAGTTTGGTCCAGATCCATCATTGCATGAATCCACAGCACTCCTCTGGATATAGGTGAACTACAACTCCCAAACTCAAGGTCAATGCCCACAAAAACCTTCCAGTGTTTTCTAATAATCATGAGAGTTCTGTGCGTCAAGTATGATTTAAACCCATTGCTGGTGGAGTTCAGAATGCTCTTTGATTATAAGTGAACTATAAATCCCAGCAACTACAACTCCCAAATTACAAAATCATTCTGCCCTCAACCCCACTAGCATTCACATTTGGACATATTGGGTATTTGTGCTCAGTTTAGTCCAGTGAATGAAAATCCATCCTGCATATTGGATGTTTACATTACGATTTATAACAGTAGTAAAATGACAGGTATCAAGTAGCAACGAAAACAATATTATGGTTGGGGGTCACCACAACATAGGGAACTGCATTAAGGGGTCACGGCATTAGCAAGGCTGAGAACCACTGTTTTAGGTAGTGCCATTTTGCTAGGTTGTCTTTTGTTCTGCCCACACCACTTCTGAGTCTGTTCAGGGACTTCCAAGTTGCCCATTCTTGGTTTGCCCCTGGAGGAAGACCCTCGTGGTTAAAAGCACCAGTTTCCCTCTCTGGCCTGGCAGTTCCTATCTTCCTTCAGTACCCACTTCAAAAAGGCAATGACCCTAAATATAAGGCTCTCTAGGCAAAGTTCTCTCTGTGCTGTTTTCTTCTTTTACTTGGCTGTAATAAAACATGCTTTCTGCAGCTCTGAGGACATAAATGAGGTCCTGAAATCACTTTTCCCCTTTTCTTTTTGACTCTCATTGGTAGAACCGAACTTGGATAGCAACCAACAGGAAAGCAAAAAGGTCGAGAATGCTTTTCTGTATGCCTTTGATGAGCAGTACCAATACACTGGGGAACCTGGACATTCAGTGACGAGGTAAGAGAGTAGCAAAACTGGCATATCTTGGCAAAGGATTTCCATGGGACTCTTGCTTTAAGACCACAAGAAGTGAAATATGGTCTGCGGCCTCACTGTTATTGCACCGTTCAACAAGAGCGACTGGTCTCGGGAAGCCCTCTTATAGTGCTGAGGCTTATTAAATATGGTTTTCTGTGGGCGAGCAGATGGCGACTACTGGATGGCATATGTTCTGTATCAGAAACTAGAGCAGATGTGGTCTATCCTGTCAGAGTTCAGATGATGCCCAACGGAAGGAATGCTAGATCAGCAGACACTGAGTTTCAAAAGAAACTTTGAGTTACAAAAGCTTTGAGTTACAAAAGAAACTAAGTTTACTAAGCATACACATCAGACACGTCTTACTACAGCGAGCTACAATCAAGAACTAGTCAAAATGAAAGCTTCTGCACATCTGCTTATCTCTCTTGCTGAGACTGGCTACTCCCTTCTGTTCCCAGCAAGAGCAAACCTTATCTTACTTTTCTCAAGTTCACTTAATCACAGCCTCATAGTGTAAACATTCTGCACAGCATTTCTAATTCACAGTAGCATCCATCTTGGCAATACATAGAAGCGCATTTAAAACACATACATAACTAAATTAATCCTGACATATCCAATGCAGTTTTCTGGTTCAGCACCCCAAATCACCAAACCGAATCTAAAGTTGACCAAAAACTAATTTGTAACCCTTTTGGTACCAATGTTGGAGAGTGGTCCCTGGTCAAAAAAAGGTTAGGAACCACTGCTTTAAGAGATCTCTTATCTGGAATATATTTTTAATATTGTTTGTGAGATTTGAATGGAGAAACTGCCTGGAAACTACAAGGGTTAGCATTATCCTTGGTTGGGTGGCTGAAAAAGTGGATCTCAGAAAGCCAGTCTCGCCTTTTGACTAAGATCAAGTGTAGTATCTTCTTAGTTTAATACCTGACATGTCCTTATTTATTCATTCATTCATTCATTCATTCATTTATTTACTAGCCGTCCCCTGCCATGCTGTGGCCCAGTCTGTATATATGTGTGTTTGCGTATATATATGTGGGTGTACATATGTGTGTATATATTTGTGTATGCATGTGTTTATATGTGTATATGCATATTGTGTATATGTGTGTGCATGTCTATATGCATATTTGTGTGTATATGTATATGTGTGCATGTGTATATGTATATATGTGGCACAGCTGGCTGAGTGTCAGCTGCATTAAGATCACTACTGACTGAAAGGTCAGGAGTTCGAAGCCCGCCTGGGTTGGAGTGAGTATCCGACCAATTTGTGTAGCTTGCTGTCGACCTTTGCAGCCCGAAATACAGTTGCATCTGTCAAGTAGGAAATTTAGGTACCGCCTATGCGGGGAGGCTAATTTAACTAATTTACGATGCCATAAAAATTTCCAGCAAGCCTGAAAAGAATGAGGAAGTACTTCATCAGTGTCACAAATGGATGGTGAAGCGACAGCTCCCCTGGTGGCCAGAATACCCTCATGAAAAAGCTGGAATGTTAAATTGCCTCTGAGTGTCTGTCTATATATGTTGTGTGTCTATGGCATTGAATGTTTGCCATGTATATGCACATTGTAATCTGCCCTGAGTCCCATGCGAGGTGAGAAGGGCGGAATATAAATACTGTAAATAAAATAATAAATAAATAAGTGGTTGGAGGGTCGTCACAAGTCAGAAACGACTCAAAGGGACACAGTAACGCAATTCCAATCACTGAGAGAAGTTTGAGCAGAGACATGACTGCCATGTTTAAATATTTGAAGGGATGTCACAAGGGAGCAGGAGCAGGCTTGTCTTCTGCTGTCTTGGAGACGAGGACTCAATAGAGCCATTGGTTCAAATGACAGGAAAGGAGGTCCCACATGAACATTAGGAAGAATGCAGGAAGAGCTCTCCAACAGTCGAACTCACTGCCTCAGAGTTCAGTGGATGCACCTTCTTTTGAAACTTCTAAGCAGAAGCTGAATGGCCGTCTGTTGGGAGGGCTTAGATTGTGTCTCCCTGTCTGGCAGTTGGCTGGACTGGATGGTCCTTGTAGAACCATAGAATCTTAGAGTTGGAAGAGACCTCATGGGCCATCCAGTCCAACCCCATTCTGCCAAGAAGCAGGAGAATCACATTCAAAGCACCCCCAACAGATGGCCATCCAGCCTCTGTTTAAAAGCCTCCAAAGAAGGAGCCTCCACCACAATCCAGGACAGAGAGTTCCACTGCTGAACAGCTCTCACAGTGAAGAAGTTCTTTCTAATTATTTATTATTATTATTATTAACTTTATTTGTACCCCGCTAGCATCTCCCGAAGGACTCGATGCGGCTTACACGGGCCGAAGCCTCAAAACACAATACAATAGAAAACATAACACAACAATAAACAAAGCAAATCAAAACAATTAAGCAAAATAACAACAATGACAATACATCAATACATCAAGACACTATTAAAACTGGTTCGGCCGGCACAATGGGGTACAGGGTTAAAAGTGCTGAGATGGCAGGAGGAACGTAGGATTAAAAGTGCGGTGTGCAGCAACATTGGTTGTGCTAAAGTGCTTCTAGGACTTGGGATGGGGATTCCTAATCTGCGAAGGCACATCGGAACAGCCAAGTTTTTAGGTTCCTTCTGAAAACTGCTAGAGTAGGGGCCTGACGAAGCTCTTTTGGAAGCGCATTCCAAAGTCGGGGGGCCGCCACAGAGAAAGCCCTGTCCCGTGTCCCCACCAAGCGCGCTTGCGACGTAGGTGGGATCACGAGCAGGGCCTCCCCAGATGACCGGAGCGAGCGTGTGGGTTCGTAGAAGGAGATGCGGTCACGCAGGTAGGGTGGTCCCAAACCGTTCAGGGCTTTGTAGGTGAGCACCTGCACCTTGAATTGGGCTCAGAAAATAAATGGCAGCCAGTGGAGCTCCTTAAACAGAGGGGTAGACCTCTCTTGATAATGAGCTCCAGTTAGCATCCTAGCTAATGTTGAGGTGGAATCTCCTTTCCTGTAGTTTGATGTTCTTGTTCCATCGTGTCCTAGTCTCCAGGTTAGCGGAAAAACAAGCCTGTTCCATCCTCCCTATGACTTCCTCTCATATTTTGATACATGGCCCTCATCATGTCTCCTCTCAGCCTTCTCTTTTTCAGGCTATTATTTATTTACTTTTTTACTTTTTAACTTATTTATTTACGGCCCTTCCCACCCCAAATGGGACTCAGAATGGCTTACAATATATATTTTCATACAATATATTATATTATTAGCATAGTACATGCCCAGCTCTTTAAGCCACTCCTCATAGGGTTTGTTCTCCAGACCCTTGATCATTTCAGTTGTCCTCTGGACATATTCCAGCTTGTCGACATCTCCCTTCATTTGCAGTACCCAGAACTGGATACGGTGTGATTCCAGGTGTGGTCTGACCAAGGCAGAATAGAACAAAGGAGTAGCATGATTTTCTTAGATCTAGGCACTAGACTTTTATTTATGCAGGCCAAAATCCCATTCTGCCAAGAAGTGGGAGAATCACATTCAAAGCACCCCCAACAGATGGCCATCCAGCCTCTGTTTAAAAGCCTCCAAAGAAGGAGCCTCCACCACACTCTGGGACAGAGAGTTCCACTGCTGAACAGCTCTCATAGTGAAGAAGTTCTTCCTAATGTTGAGGTGGAATCTCCTTTCCTGTAGTTTGAAGCTCTTGTTCCATCGTGTCCCAGTCTCCAGGTTAACGGAAAACAAGCCTGTTCCATCCTCCCTATGACTTCCCTTCATATTTTGATACGTGGCCTTCATCATGTCTCCTCTCAGCCTTCTCTTTTTCAGGCTATTATTTATTTATTTATTTACTTATTTACTTATTTATTTATGGCCCTTCTCACCCCAAAGGGGACTCAGAGTGGCTTACAATATATATTTTCATACAATATATTATATTATTAGCATAGTACAATATGGGCTAAACATACCCAGTTCTTTAAGCCGCTCCTCGTAGGGTTTGTTCTCCAGACCCATGATCATTTGAGTTGTCCTCTGGACATATTCCAGCTTGTCGACATCTCCCTTCAATTGCAATACCCAGAACTGGACATGGTGTGATTCCAGGTGTGGGCTGACCAAGGCAGAATAGAACAGAGGAGTAGCATGATTTTCTTGGATCTAGGACAGTGTTTCTCAACCTGGGGGTTGGGACCCCTGAGGGGGGTCGCAAAGGGGTGTCAGAGGGGTTGCCAAAGACCATCAGAAAACACAGTATTTTCTGTTGGTCATGAGGGTTCGGTGTGGGAAGTTTGGCCCAATTCTATCATTGGTGGGGTTCAGAACTCTTCTTGATTGTAGATGAACTATAAATCCCAGTATCTACAACTCCCAAATGTCAAAGTCTATTTTCCCCAAACCCCATCAGTGTTCACATTGGGGCATATTGAGTATCCGTGCCACGTTTGGTCCAGATCCATTATTGCTTGAGCCCACAGTGCTCTCTGGATGTAGGTGAACTACAACTCCCAAACTCAAGGTCAATGCCCACCAAACTCTTCCAGTATTTTCTGTTGATCATGGGAGTTCTCTGTGCCAACTTTGGTTCAATTCCATTGTTGGTGGGGTTAAGAATGCTCTTTGTTTACATGTTAACTATAAATCTCAGAAACTACAACTCCCAAATGACAAAATCAACCCCCCCCCCCCCCAAGCCAACCCCACCAGTATTCAAATTTGGGCATACCGGGTATTTGTGTCAAATTTGCTCCAGTGAATGAAAATACATCCTGCAGATCATTATTTACATGGCGATTCATAATGTTAGGGTTATGGTTGGGGGTCACCACAACATGAGGAACTTTATTAAGGGGTCGCGGCATTAAGAAGGTTGAGAACCACTGATCTAGGCACTAGACTCTTATTTATGCAGGCCAAAATCCCATTGGCTTTTTAACCTGCCGCATGACATTGTTGGCTCATGTTCACCTTCCTTCCCACGAGGACTCCAAGATCTTTTTCGCATATCCTGCTGTCGAGCCAGGCATCGTCCCCCATTCTATATCCTTGCATTTCATTTTTTTCTGCCTAAGTGGAGTATCTTGCATTAGTCCCAGTTGAACTTCATTTTGTTGGTTTTGGCCCATCTCTCTAATCTTAATCGGCTCTATGGTTCTTGTTATGATAGACACCAGTACCATCCTTTGACTAGTTCACTGACCACCTCGATTGTGTTTTCAGTCAGGAGTTGGTGCAATACAATTCCTCTTACGAGGAGGAAGATGAAGAAGGACTCAACCCCAGCCCTTGGCTCTCAGTCCAGTCTCCAGTGTGGATCTCTCATGGTGAGTGCTAGGAACCTTTGTGCAAAAGCCCAAGGAATGGCATAGCTTGAAAGCAGGGCGCTGCAGTCTTGATACGCGACACCTGAAGGAACAGGAGTGCACAGGACAACCTGGGAATGCATGTGCAATCCTGAATGGGTTTATGCAGAATAAAATTCCATTGAATTTCTGATTTATATTTCAGTAAACCACCAGATTAGCTCTGGTTGGATTGAAGAGCTGTAGGCTACCGTATATACTCACCTATAAGCCGACCTGAATATAAGCCGAGGCAGAAAACTGGGAAAAAGTAGTGACTCGAGTATAAGCCGAGGGTGGGAAATGCGGCAGCTATGGGTAAATTTCAAAATAAAAATAGATAAAATAAAATAAATAAATGTGCTTACGTATCCTTCGAATAATAATAGAGTAAAATAATAAATGTAAAATAATAATCATAATAATAGAGTAAAATAATAAAAATGTAATAACAGTAACAACAGAGTAAAATAATAAATGTAATAACAATAGAGTAAAATAATAAAGGTAATAATAAATAGAGTAACATAATAAATGTAATAATAGAGTAAAATAATAAAAGTAATAATAATAAATAGAGAAAAATAATAAATGTAATAATAATAGAGTAAAATAATAAATGTAATCATAACAATAAAGGTAATAATAATAAATAGAGTAAAATAATAAAGATAGTAATAATAAATAGAGTAAAATAATGAATGTAATAATAATAATAAATAGAGAAAAATAATAAATGTAAAAATAATAATAGAGTAAAATAATGAATGTAATAATCATAAATAAGAGTAAAATAATAAATGTAATAAGAATAGAGTAATATAATAAATAGAGTAACATAATAAATGTAATAATAAATAGAGAAAAATAATAAATGTAATAATAATAATAATAATAAAGGTAATAATAATAAATAGAGTAAAATAATGAATGTAATAATAACAATTATAAATAGAGAAAAATAATAAATGTGAAAATAATAATAGAGTAAAATAATGAATGTAATAATCACAAATAAGAGTAAAATAATAAATGTAATAACAATAGAGTAATATAATAAATAGAGTAACATAATAAATGTAATAATAGAGTAAAATAATAAAAGTAAAAATAATAAATAGAGAAAAATAATAAATGTAATAATAATAATAAATAGAGTAAAATAATAAATGTAATAATAATAAATAGAGTAAAATAATGAATGTAATAATAACAATAATAAACAGAAAAAATAATAAATGGAAAAATAATTATAGAGTAAAATAATGAATGTAATAATCATAAATAAGAGTAAAATAATAAATGTAATAACAATAGAGTAAAATAATAAAAGTAATAATAAATAGAGTAACGTAATAAAAGTAATAATAGAGTAAAATAATAAATGTAATAATAATTAATAGAAAAATAATAAATGTAATATAATAGAGTAAAATAATAAATGTAATAATAATAAATAAAGTAAAATAATTAATGCAATAATAACAATAATAAATAGAGAAAAATAATAAATGAAATAATAATAATAAATAGAGTAAAATAATAAATGTAATGAAAATAAAAATACTAGAGTAAAATAATGTAAATGTAATAATAATGATAATAAATAGAGTAAAATAATAAATGTAATAAAAATAATAATGATAACAGAGCAAAATAATAAATAACTTTGACTCGTGTATGAGTGAGACAACACCCTAAGACATGGATGGAAGATGATGTATAATTGTTTTTTAGTATGACGACTGACCACTGTAGTTTTGGATATATTTGTTGTTTTAATGTGTTATTGTAATATGAACTATGATGTTTTTACCGATTGTATGTGTTTTTATGGTTGGAAACCGGTCTGAGTCCCTCAAAAGAGGTGAGAAGGTTGGTATATAAAACTCTGAAATAAAATAAATAAATAAATATAAACTGAGGGGGGCTTTTTCAGCCTAAAAGAAGGGCTGAAATATTCAGCTTATATTCAAGTATATACGGTATATTTCAGAGGAAGGGATTGGCAAAACCACGAAAATGCTGTGAAATTCCCAGAGTCACTCTTAAGTTGCCAGGTGATTTGAAGGCACACGTGTATGCCAAATCTGATTTGGGTCCTTTCCCCCAAATACTGCAAGTATGAACTTCCAGAGCTGCCTTTTAAGACCATGACTCCTGTAAGTCTCCAGCCAATGATGACAGTTTGAGGACTGTGTGAATAGCAGTTCAAAAAGGACTGGAAAAGAAATTCTTTCTGGGCCTGATCCTTCCCCAAGCCCAGAAGGACTGTCCATGAATCCTAGCGCTGTAGGCTCAGTGTCAGGGCTCAATGTCAGGCACAGCCAATATTCCTTGCCTAAGAAAACCCTATGAAATTCATAAGACTCTCCATAAGTTGACAGTCGACTTGGAAACTCAGTCACACACGCATACATGTGGCCTAAATATGGATGAGAAGCAAACAATTTATGCTGTTGATTGGGATTGCACCCTTGTGCTATCCAACATTCTCATCTGCATACAAAGCAACACAATCAATGACGCTCTTCTCTTATCAGGGAGCTTGCAGCTGCATTCGCCTGGGACCGGGGCCCCAAACACTTGTTCCGATTTGGGGCTCAGCCCTTCACTTTTCTCCTCTCCGGCTCGGCTGCTCCCCAGGCACATCCTCCATGGCGGACAGGAGGAACTTTCCCCAGGTAAAAGAGCAGGAAGGTACAATCATCGGTTATGCCAGATGGTCTCATACCTAATGTATGTCTCTTCCCCCGTGACAGGAGCATCCAAGTGTAAAACACCTGTTTTAAATAGTTTTTTTAAAGACGGTCCCCTTCCTCCTCTCCTTTAAAGTGGAGACTCACTTTTTGTTGTGGTTCAGTCTGAGCCTGAGCTTGCTGAGCCTGAGTTTCCTTAGGACGAGGAGGATGATGGGTTACAGATTTCTGAACATGTTCCGGTTAATGAGGCAGTTGAAGCAGACAGTGTTGATTCTGAAGAACAGACGGCATTTCTGTTTCCCAGAGAAAGGAATGTGGTTTTAGGTAAAGATCGTGCAACTCCGCAGGTCCAGGTGGAGGCTCCTTCTGGGAGCTCAGGGCCTCTTGGTTCCCAGGGTGACCAGGCCCAAGATAACGAGGTATCCAACCTTGAAGAAAGTGGAGATTTGATTAGACAGGACCGTTTGCAAATTATGAGTTCGGAGAAGCGCACGCCTTGCCAACAAGCGTGAAGCTAGAGGTCAACGTAATACCTTCATGTTGGGGAAACTTATTTAATGATCTGGTCGAAGGGCATTCTCTTGTCAGTCCAATGTTGCTCTTACCCTGTTAATTGTTGGGGTTCAGCCTGTGTGTGAACCTGAACCTGATTCTTTAATCGTATTTCCTGATGCCAATGAAGATGTAAATTCTGAGGTCAATGTAGAAGATGACGGTTTGTGTAGTGAAACTCCTGCAGGCTTGGAAAGCGAAAGTTCCCATGAGAATGTTTCAGAGCCAAGCGGTGAACTTTCATTCCCTTTTTCTTCCAATCTCCGGAGAATCTGACACCTGGTCTTTCTAAGGAGGATAGGAGAGGGCAGATTTGGCAGAGCAGGGGGGAATCTCAAAGTGTACGAAGGTCAGCTAGATTGAAACAAATGCAAACAAAGCCTTCTGGCGTGTCACGTAATAGATTTCTTGGCCTTAAGTACCTCACGTCTGGAAGCCAACGCAGACCAGGCATAGTTCCAGATTCAAGCATCATCCTTGGCAGGTCTCCTGATTCCAGTGGCCTTATTCCTAAGAGGCTTCCTAGTTGCTTCAAGTACGGTTAGTGGATTGCTAACAAGTTGCAGGATTTAGCAGTGTTACTGTGGGTTTTTGATCTTGTTCATGGACATTTCTTGTTGCTGATTTTTACTGTGGCTTTTTACTTTGCATATTTCCTCTATTTTTGTACTCATCTTTCTTCAATAAAAAAAGGATTGTTTTTCCTGAAGTCAAGTGTTGTGGATTGTGTCTGAGGGTCCAGTTTCCTGCTCTGGGTTGCAACATTAACTTCTGTGGAAATACCTTGGCTTTTGCGGAAAGCTTCTGGCTCTTTGGGACTTTGATTTTGATCCTGATTTTTGGAGATCTTGTCTTGCCACCATGGACTCTTGTTTAACCAATGCTAAAGGACTGTGCTTCATGTTATTTGCCTTTGGAACTTGGGAACTTTGCATTTAAGACTCTGTTTTGCCTATTGAACTTTACATCGTTATTTCTCTGTTTTGATTTTGCTTTTTCTCAATAAACTACAAAACCTACAGCCTTGGTGTGTGGTGGTGTCTTGAGCAAGGTGAATTTATCCTGAGTTGCGACACTTTTGCTCATTACTTTACTTACTTAGGCGATCCTTTGTTGTCTGATTAAGATGATCCTCCAAGTGCCGTATACTGGCGGTGGGTCTGTAGGTGACTGTGGAGCCCCATTCTTGACCTGCACATTCTCCCACAGTGAGGTCATCGGTTTTCAGGTGGAAGGTGATCCTGGTTGGGGTTGGCTTGATGCGCCTTCCTCTTGGCACATTTCTCTCTTTCACTCTCTATTCATGCCTCTTCAAATTCTACAGCACTGCTGGTCACAGCTGACCTCCAGCTGAAGCGCTCAAGGGCCAGGGCTTCCCAGTTCTCGGTGTCTATGCCACAGTTTTTGAGGTTGGCTTTGAGCCCATCTTTAAACCTCTTTCTCTGCCCACCAACATTCAATTTTCCATTCTTGAGTTCAGAGCAGAGCAACTACTTTGGGAGATGGTGATCGGGCATTTGGACAACATGGCCAGTCCAGCGGAGTTGATGACGGAGGAGCATCGCTTCAATGCTGGTGGTCTTTGCTGGTGGTCCAAGTGTAAAACTGTGTTTTAAATAGTTTTTTTAAAGAGGATCCCCTCCCTCCTCTCCTTTAAAAAGCTACTAAAGACTCACTTTTGCTCATTAGCATATGGAGAAGAGGAGGAGGATGAGATGATGTGAGATCACTACTGGACCTCTGGTTGAGAACTAGTATTGTATCTGGGCTCGGTCAGCTGTCATCACCAGCCACATAGTCAACCCATAGGAATTGAATTGCTTTTATAATTGTTTAACTGTATTTTGATCATTATTATGGCATCGAATCTCTGCCGACTGTGAACCGCCTTGAGTTGCCTCTGGGTGAGAAAGGCGGTATACGAATGCGGTAAGTAAGTAAATAAATAAGTATGATTTTGTGATATTTGGTTGGCTTCTGTAAATCAAAATAGATGTTTTATGTATATATACAGAGAGAGAGAGACTATAAATATAGTTAATAATAATAATAATAATAATAATAATAATAATATATTTTGTTTGATTAGGTTTTGTTTAATTTTTCCTCCTCTTGCTCCTCCTCCTCCTCAAAGGGACACTCTTTAAATCTTGAAGCATGGTTCTCATGTTCCCTCCCTAGCTTCTCTTCTCCAGCTAAACATCCCCCAGGAAGATAGGAGGAAGGAAAAAAGGAAGAAAGAGTGGAAGGGAGTAAATGGAGGGAAGGGAGGGAAAAGGAAGGAAAGACAGAAGGGAAAGGAAGGGAAGGGAAGGGAAGGAAGGAGAAAGAAAGAGAGGGAAGGAGGGAGAAAAGAAGGAAGGAAAAACAAAAGAGAAGGAAGGAGAAAGAGAGAGGGCAGGAGGGAGGAAAGACTGAAAAAAGGAGGAAAGGGTGAAAGGGAAGGAAGAATAGAAGGTGAAAGAGGGAGGGAAGGAAGGAGGGGAAGGGTGGAAGGAAGGGAGGGGAGGGAGGAAAGAGAGAAGGAAGGAAAGAGACAAGGGAAGGAAGGAAGGAGAAAGGGAGAGAGAGAGAGAGAGGGCAGGAGGGAGGAAAGACTGAAGAAAAGAAGGACAAAAGGGTGAAAGGGAAAGAAGAATAGAAGGTGAAAGAGGGAGGGAAGGAAGGAGTGGAAGGGTGGAAGGAAGGGAGGGAGGAAAGAGAGAAGGAAGGAAAGATATTTTATTTATTTATTTATCGTGTCATCAGCAACCATTGTTTTACAATTCTAACAGAGCAAAACAAACACAGAGATTAAAATGAAAAAGAAAAAGAAGAAGAAAAAAAAAACCACACAGATTTTGTAAATTTGGTATTTGGTTAAATGTCCTTTGACCAGTATCTGGCCACTTGGAGTGCCTCTGGGGTTGCCGCAAGAAGGTCCTCCATCGTGCATGTGGCAGGGCTCAGGGTGCATTGCAGCAGGTGGTCAGTGGTTTGTTCTTCTCCGCACTCGCATGCCGAGGATTCCACCCTGTAGCCCCATTTCTTAAGATTGGCTCTGCATCTCGTGGTGCCAGAGCGCAATCTGTTCAGCGCCTTCCAAGTCGCCCAGTCTTCTGAGTGCCCAGGGGGGAGTCTCTCATCTGGTATCACCCATGAATTGAGGTGCTGGGTTTGGGCCTGCCACTTTTGGACTCTCGCTTGCTGGGGTGTTCCAGCGAGTGTCTCTGTAGTTCTAAGAAAGCTATGTCTTGATTTAAGTCGTTGACGTGCTGGCTGATACCCAAACAGGGGATGAGCTGGAGATGTCTCTGCCTTGGTCCTTTCACTATTGGCTGCTACTTCCCGGCGGATGTCAGGTGGTGCAATACCGGCTAAGCAGTGTAATTTCTCCAGTGGTGTGGGTCGCAGACACCCCGTGATAATGCGGCATGTCTCATTAAGAGCCACATCCACTGTTTTAGTGTGATGAGATGTGTTCCACACTGGGCATGCATACTCAGCAGCAGAGTAGCATAGCGCAAGGGCAGATGTCTTCACTGTGTCTGGTTGTGATCCCCAGGTTGTGCCAGTCAGCTTTCGTATGATGTTGTTTCTAGCGCCCACTTTTTGTTTGATGTTCAGGCAGTGCTTCTTGTAGGTCAGAGCACGGTCCAAAGTGACTCCCAGGTATTTGGGTGCGCTGCAATGCTCCAGTGGGATTCCTTCCCAGGTAATCCTCAGAGCTCGGGATGCTTGTCTGTTCTTAAGGTGAAAGGCGCATGTCTGTGTTTTAGATGCATTAGGGATCAGATGGTTTTCCCTGTAATAGGCAGTAAGGGCACCTAGAGCTTCGGAGAGCTTCTGTTCTACCATCTCAAAGCTCCCTGCTTGAGCAGTAATGGCACGATCGTCAGCATAGATGAAACTCTCTGTCCCTTCTGGCAGTGGCTGGTCATTTGTGTAGATGTTGAACATGGATGGAGCAAGCACGCTCCCCTGAGGCAGGCCGTTCTTCTGTTTCCGCCATCTGCTTCTCTGGCCCTGGAACTCAACAAAAAAGCTCCTGTTTTGTAGCAGGTTTCCTATCAGGCGGGTGAGGTGGTAGTCCTTTGTGATATTATACATTTTTCTCAGGAGGAGGCGGTGGTTCACAGTATCATAGGCTGCTGACAAGTCTATGAAGACAGCTCCTGTGATCTGCTGCCTTTCAAAGCCATCTTCTATGTGCTGGGTCAGGTTCAGCACTTGTGATGTGCAGCTTTTGCCTTTTCTGAAGCCAGCTTGCTGTGGGATCAGACAGGGGTCTATATTTTCCATAATTCTATGCAAAATAAGTCTCTCCAGAACTTTGTAGAGGTGGCACAACAGGGAGATTGGTCTGTAGCTTTTTGGGTCATTACGGTCTTTGCCTGGCTTCAAGATGGCGATGACTCTTGCTTTCCTCCAGATTTTGGGGATCTGACAGGATGCAGTGCAGTTGTTCATCAGCTCCAGCAGCCAGCGCCTTGCTTTTGGACCAAAGTTCTTGATTTGTTCCATCCGTAGATCATCCAAGCCAGGAAGGAAAGATACAAGGGAGGGAAGGAAGGAGAAAGAGAGAGAGGGCAGGAGGGAGGAAAGACTGAAGAAAAGAAGGACAAAAGGGAGAAAGGGAAGGAAGAATAGAAGGTGAAAGAGGGAGGGAAGGAAGGAGGGGAAAGGTGGAAGGAAGGGAGGGGAGGGAGGAAAGAGAGAAGGAAGGAAAGAGACAAGGGAAGGAAGGAAGGAGAAAGAGAGAGAGAGGCAGGAGGGAGGAAAGACTGAAGAAAAGAAGGACAAAAGGGTGAAAGGGAAAGAAGAATAGGTGAAAGAGGGAGGGAAGGAAGGAGGGGAAGGGTGGAAGGAAGGGAGGAAAGGGAGAGAGGAAAGAGAGAAGGAAGGAAAGAGACAAGGGAAGGAAGGAAGGAGAAAGAGAGAGAGAGGGCAGGAGGGAGAAAAGACTGAAGAAAAGAAGGACAAAAGGGTGAAAGGGAAAGAAGAATAGAAGGTGAAAGAGGGAGGGAAGGAAGGAGGGGAAGGGTGGAAGGAAGGGAGGGAGGAAAGAGAAAAGGGAAGGAACGAAGGAAGGAGAAAGAGAGAGAGGGAAGGAGGAAGGAAAGAGAGAAAGAAGAAAGATAGGATGGTGTGAGAAAAGAACCCAAGTGGCTACATCCAGCCCCGGGCCTTGGTTTACCCATAGCTGATCTAAAGGTTTGGCACACAACATAATGAGAAACTAACACTAGGAATGGCAATTAATGAGTCAATAATAACAGCCAGTCCACAGATACCAACAACGGTGTGCTTCCAAAAACAAGAGGATCCCTTGCCCCTAGCAATTCAAAAACTGTTTGTCTCTCTTTAATGGATCCCTATCCTCCCTATTTCCTTGCAGTGTTGTTTGAAGATGTCTATCTATCCCCTCAGTCCAGTCATTATCCTCTGACCCTTTCGGGAACCCTCCTGAGGAAGGTAAATCTGTTCTGCCCTTCTCTCATTATTACACCTCTGCCATGTTTCTCTTTTGCTAGAAGATATCTCTTCCTTTGCCTCTTGCAGTCCGCCTTTACGCTGGATCACTGCTACCTTTCCTGCAGCGAAATGGAGGAAAGCAGCCCCAGCCCTGCCTCAAGAATGAATGAGATGCCAACCCCATGGCAGAAATACTTCTTTCAAAAGGTGGGAAGAAAGTGTGGTGATTGTGCAAGAGGTGTTGTTTTCCTCTTCCAGCTTGTGCTGGGTCTATTTTATTTTCCTTTTTCAATGTCGTAAGATTTTTAGGAAAGTCCAAAGTCCAAGACACTTGAAGGGCCAAAGTTTAGCCATGCCTATGAGTCTAGACTTCTAACGCGTTTGGGTTTCTGAGGAGGCAGTTTTGCATGCTTGTCTTCTGTACTGAGTTGCTTGCGCCTATTCCCATCTTGTCTTCTTTGGAGGCTGCCAACTTCACGTCTGAATACCCCGTCACCTCCAGCGATGAGAACAGTGACAGCGCCTGGGTGCCTTGCAAGAGGGTCAGGAAGCCATCGCAAGCATCCTCTCACAAAAAGAAGAAGAAGAAGAAAGGGGTGAAGAAGCAGAGGCTCCGGGCCGGAGCCTGTGAGAAGCGCAGCGGAACCTCCCCTCTGAAGTTGAAGAAGAAATGTGTGAACGGGTTTATCATGTTCTGCCGCCTGAACCGCAAGCACTACATCAGGTGAGAAAGGCTGAAGTCCCCTCCGATCAATATATAGCAGGCCTGAGCAAACTTGGGCCCTCTAGGTGTTTTGGAATTCAACTCCCACAATTCCTAACAGCTGATAGGCTCCCTGATAATCAACAAGGCCAAACTTATTATAATACATTTAATAATAATAATAATAATTTGGCAGCCCAACAATAAGCCATTTGAACCAGTGCCATCCAAGCCAGAATAGAAAAGTTTATTTATTTATTTATTTATTTTATTTGTCGTGTCAGAGCAACCAGTTCATCATATTACATTTCTAACAGAACAAAGCAAACAAAACTTGTGAGTTTGGTAGTTGGTTAAATGTCCTTTGACCAGTATCTGGCCACTTGGAGTGCTTTTGGCGTTGCTGCAAGAAGGTCCTCCATGGTGCATGTGGCAGGGCTCAGGTTGCATTGCAGCAGGTGGTCAGTGGTTTGCTCCTCTCCACACTCGCATGTCGAGGACTCCACCCTGTAGCCCCATTTCTGAAGGTTGGCTCTGCATCTCATGGTGCCAGAGCGCAGTCTGTTCAGCACCTTCCAAGTCGCCCAGTCTTCTGTGTGCCCAGGGGGGAGTCTCTCATTTAGTATCAGCCATTGGTTGAAGTTCTGGGTTTGAGCCTGCCACTTTTTTTTTTACACTCAGGGTAAAAAAATAGCAATATTTATTTGCATTTCTTTTTCACTTTAATGGGTGTTTTGTGCCCCTGTATATCAAAGGCCTGACTGTATATAAAATTAATCCTTTGGGGGGAGGGGGGGGGGGAGAAGCATATATAACTAACATATGTATGACCTGCAAAATATAAAGGGTTGTCATGTAATGAGCTTTCATCTGTTGTTCCCTCTTAGAGCCACAAGTCGATTGAGGTTATATATATTGCACTGTAGTTATTGTTAGCTGCCTTGGGTCTTTTTAAAAAGAGAGATAAGGTGGGGGTAGAAATAATAATGCTAATAATAATAATAATAATAATAATAATAATAATATAATGGATCCCAAGTGTCTAGGACTATGTGATGTATCAGCGAATAATGCATGCAGATCCCAGTAGGGTGGCCTTTTGCAGCTGACAGATGGTAATTTTGTCAGCGCTGATTGTGTTTAAGTGCAGACCAAGGTCTTTAGGCACTGCACCCAGTGTGTCATCCAATACAACAACCAGCCTAGTGATCTTGTTTGCTTTGTACTAATCTAGTTATGTTTCTAATGATGATGATGATGATGATAATGACAGAGTTTTGGAGCATAATACTCCTGACCTCACAATCGTGTTAAAAAGCAAAATATGGATCGTCGATGTCATAATCCCAGGTGATAGCGGGATTGAAGAGAAACAACTGGAAAGGCTGACACGATCCGAGGATTTAAAGATTGAACTGCAAAGACTCTGGCTCAAGCCAGTCAAGGTGGTCCCAGTGGTGATCGGCACACTGGGTGCAGTGCCTCAAGACCTTAGTCTGCACTTAAACACAATCGGCACTGACAAAATTACCATCTGCCAGCTGCAGAAGGCCACCTTACTGGGATCTGCAAGCATTATTCACCGATACACACATAGCCCTAGACACTTGGGAAGTGTCCGACGTGTGATCCAATTCAACAGCCAGCAGAGTGTCTGCTGTGGACTCATCTTGTTGTGTTTCAAATAATAATAATAATAATAATAATAAAAAAATTAATAACATTAATTTGAAATTACCAAAAGCTAATTAATCATTTATTAATCAAGTTATAAAATCAAATATAATCTTGGTAGTAACCTTTAAAGGTAATCCATTGTTCTGACCTCCTTAGGAGGAATACCCTATATGGCTGAGCTATATATATAAGTGGGCACAGCTGATATTTGCTTCTGTCGCCTGCACGTGTCTTTATTACAGCGTTAAAATCTGAAATCTTGTTTGAAAGCCTCCAGTTCTAGGAAGCCTCCTGCCTTTGTCGCAGAGAGTCTCTTCACGTGTGCTTCTCCTCCTGCATTGAATTCCCTCCTCTATGAAAAACGAGATAGAGGCGATTTTATCAAATGCGCTGTATCCAGGGAGCAGACAAAGAAGCCAGCATGACAAGCTGTGCCTCGAGCGCAACCATTCCTTAAGCAAACACGGACCTGTTTGTAATCCAATCCCCAGCAGTTGCTTTTCATTATAAATTACTAGGAAAGTTGGATATAATTTTAAATCCCGAGACCTGTGGCTTGAAAAGGGATATGTGTGTGTGTGTGTTTTTCCATGTCAGGGGCGACTTGAGAAACTGCTCAGATGTTTTACCATCCTGTGGGGTGCTTCTCTCAGTCCCTGCATGAGAAGCTGAAGCTGACAGATGGGAGCTCACCCTGCTCCCCAGATTCGAATCGCCGACCTTTTGGTCAGCAGTCCTACCAGCACAAGGGTGGAGCCCCCAGTGGCGCAGTGGGTCAGTCCTTGTGCCGGCAGGACTTCAGTCCTTGTGCCGGCAGGACTGAAGACTGACAGGTCACAGGTTCAAATCCAGGGAGAGGTGGATGAGCTCCCTCTAACAGCTCCAGCTCCTCATGCGGGGACATGAGAGAAGCCTCCCACAAGGATGATAAAACATCAAATCATCCTGGCGTCCCCTGGGCAACGTCCTTGCAGACGGCCAATTCTCTCACAACAGGAGCTCCTGACACACACACACACACACACAAAAAAAAGCACAAGGGTTTAACCCAGGAGTCCACAAACTTTTTAAACAGAGGGCCAGGTCACAGTCCCTCAAACTGTTGGAGGGCCGGATTATAATTTGAAAAAAAACAACATGAATTCCTATGCACACTGCACATATCTTATTTGCAGTGCAAGAATCACTTAAAATAATACAATAATTAAAATGAAGAACAATTTTAACAATTATAAACTTATTAGTATTTCAATGGGAAGTATGTGCCTGCTTTTGGCTGATGAGATGGGGTTGTTGTTGTTGTCGTTGTTGTAGTAGTGTGCTTTCAAGTCATTTCAGACTTAGGTTGACCCTGAGCGAGGGCCAGGCAAATGACCTTGGAGGGCCGTATCCAGCCCCTGGGCCTTAGTTTGAGGACCCCTGGTTTAACCCATTGCACCACCGGAGATGCCTGGGATGTGTGCTGAGATTAGGTTTCATTCACTTTTTTGTTTACTATGGGTTATAAAACATTGCTTTTCATGGCAGCAGATGGTTGGTGTGGCAGGGAGTTGCCACAGCAACTTTGTTCTCTCAGGGTCTTTCCACACAGACATATGACCCAGAGTATCAAGGCTGATAACTCACAATATCTGCTTTGAATTGGGTTGTCTGAGTCCACACTGCCATATAATCCAGTTCAATGTGGATTTTATACAGCTATATGGAAAGCGCCTCCAAAGCTCTATTTTTTATTATTATTATTATTATTATTATTATTATTATTATATTTATATCCCGCCTTTCTCACTCCTGAGGGGACTCAAGGCGGTTTACAACATACTAATGGCAAAAATTCAATGCCAACATACAGTATTTATTTATTTACGGCATTTGTATGCCACCCTTCTCATCCCGAAGGGGACTCAGAGGCGTTTACAAGTTTTTTGGGCATGTCAGGAGCGACTTGAGAAACTGCAAGTTCTTTTCTGGTGTGAGGGAATTGGCCGTCTACAAGGACGTTGCCCAGGGGATGCCAGGATGTTTTGATGTTTTACCATCCTTGTGGGAGGATTCTCTCATGTCCCCACATGAGGAGCTGGAGCTGATAGAGGGAGCTCATCCATGCTCTCCCCAGATTTGAACCTGCGACCTGTCGGTCTTCAGTTCTGCTGACACAGGGGTTTAACCCACTGCGCCACTGGGGGTTTACAAGTTATATGTACATACAATATATTATATTATTAGCATAGCACAATATTGGGTTGAGGTAAAGGCTTTCCCCTGACAGTCTGACTCTGGTGGTTGGTGTTCATCTCTGTTTCTAAGCCAAAGAGCTGGCATTGTCTGTAGACACCTCCAAGGTCATGTGGCCAGCATGACTTGCATGGAGCGCCGTTACCTCTGCGCCAGAGTGATACCTATGGATCTACTCACATTTGCATGTTTTTGAATTGCTAGGTTAGCAGAAGCTGGGGCTGACAGTGGGAGCTTTCGGTCAACAAGTTCAGCAGCTCAGTGCTTTAACCCACTGTGCCACCAGGGGCTCCTAGCACAGTATTAGTATTATATATAACTATATTGTATTTTACCACTGTACTGTAATATTATTAGTAATATTACATGTAATATGAAATATAAAATTATTATATTGTATTATTATTAGTATTATATCCCCTCAGAGGTGAGAAAAGCAGTATATAAATGCAGTAAATAATAATAATAATAATAATAATAATAATAATACATTAGGTGGTAAAATAATAATAATAATAATAATAATAATAATACATTAGGTAGTAAAATTAGGTGCCTCTGCTTATATTCAGGACAGCTTATACTCGAGTATATACGGTATATCACAGTCCAGCAGAGGTGTTGGACTAATGCTGGATCTACACTTCCGTATAATCCAATATCTGATTCCTGATGATCTGCTTTGAACTGGATTATATGAGTCTATACTGCCATATCATTCAGTTCAGCGCCGATAATCTGGATCCAGAAACTGGATTATATGGCAGTGTAATTGGGGCAGAAGTCTGAAACTTAATCATAAGACTGTGTCAGCTCCCAAATACATTGTTATTATGGGTTGTTGTAGGTTTTTCCGGGCTATATGGCTATTATTATTATTATTATTATTATTATTATTATGTATATAATAATAATGCAGTCATGATCTTGGAGGTGTCTATGGACAACGCCGACTCTTTGGCTTGGAAATGGAGATGAGCTCCATACCCCAGAGTCGGACACTACGGGACTTAGTGTCAATGGAAAACCTTTACCTTTATATAATAATAATAATAATAATAATACGAAATCCAGCATATATATATATATATATATTGTTTGCTGTGTCATACTGTGTTTTTGTATCAGTAAAATAATAATAATACGTTATAATATTATCAATATTCTATGTGTATACAATATAATATATTATTACCACATTACCACAGCACAATATTAGAATTATATATTACTGTATTGTACTATACCACTAAACAGCACACAAAGAAATAATAATAAATAATTACTACATATAACTATGAACTTAAAATCAATTAAAACCAGTAAACATAAGACATACATAAAATTGACCGACTTAGGAATTGTGGGAGTTGAAGTCCAAAACCGCTGGAGGGCCCAAGTTTGCCTATGCCTGCTTTAAAGGGACAAAGGCACACTCCTTATGAGTTTTAATGACCAAATCAGTGTGTGTTCCTTTTGTTTTTGTGCTGGCAGGGCTTATCCAGGTATGGCTTCCACAGCGGCAACTAGAGAATTGGCCCAGCTGTGGCGCTTGATGACGAAACAGGAGCGGAGGCCATATTGGTAGGTCTAGTCTTAGTCCAAAGAGTCCCTTGTCTTGGAAGTACTGTTTACAAGCAACATAGTGAGCTACGTTATGCAGACTTCATGACTTGTGGATTTGATCAAAATGTTCTCTTTTTGAATCTCTAGGTCGGTGGTTCTCAACCTGTTGGCCCAAGCCTGGTATAGATACATGCTGGAGGACCTAGAGCAGTGTTTCTCAATCTGGCGGGGGGGGGGGGGTCGCGAGGGGGTGTTAGAGGGGTCACCAAAGACCATCAGAAAACACAGTATATTCTGTTGGTCATGGAGGTTCTGCGTTGGGAAATTTGACCCAATTCTATCATTGGTGGGCTTCAGAATGCTCTTTGATTGCAGGTGAACTATAAATTCCAGCAACTACAACTCCCAAATGTCAAGGTCTATTTTGCCCAAACTCCACATTTGGGCATATTGAGTACTCATGCCAAGTTTGGTCCAGATACATCATGGTTTGAGATCACAGTGCTCTCTGGATGTAGGTGAACTACAGCTCCCAAACTCAAGGTCAACACCCACCAAACACTTCCAGTGTTTTCTGTTGGTCATGAGAGTTATGTGTGCAAAGTCTGGTTCAATGGCATCGTTGGTGGAGTTCAGAATGCTCTTTTAATTTTAATGAACCATAAATCCCAGCAACTACAACTCCCAAATGACAAAATCACCCCCCCCCCCATCCCACCAGTATTCAAATTTGGGTGTATTGGGTATTTGTGCCAAATTTGTTCCAGTAAATGAAAATACATCTTACATATCAGATATTTACATTATGATTCATCACATTAGCAAAATTACAGTTATGAAGTCGCAACAAAAATAATGTGGTGGTTGGGGGTCACCACAACATGAGGAACTGTATTAAGAGGTCGCGGCATTACGAAGGTTGAGAACCACTGACCTAGATATTCCGTGAGAGGTGATCTCTCAGGGTAAGATATTAGCAATATTTATTTGCATTTCTTTTTCACTTTCATGGGTGTCTTGTGCCCCTGTATATCAAAGGCTTGACTGTATATCAAATTAATCCTTTTGGAGAAGGGGAAGCATATATAACTCACATATGTGTGACCTGCAAACTATAAAAGGTTGTCATGTAATGAGTTTCGTCTGTTGTTCCCTCTTAGAGCCACAAGTCGATTGAGGTTATATATATTGTACTGCAGTGATTGTTAGCTGCCTTGGGTCTTTTTAAAAAGAGAGATAAGGTGGGGGTAGAAATAATAATGCTAATAATAATAATAATAATAATAATAATAATAATAATAATGGATTGCAAGTGTCTAGGGGGCTGGATACGGCCCTCCAAAGTCATTTACCCAGCCCTCACTCAGGGTCAACCTAAGTCTGAAATGACTTGAAAGCACACAACAACAATAACAATCCTATCTCATCAGCCAAAAGCAGGCCCACACTTCCCATTGAAATACTAATATGTTTATGTTTGTTAACATTGTTCTTCATTTTAATTGTTTTTTGCACTACAAACAAAATATGTGCTGTGTACATGGGAAGTCATTTTTTTCAAATTATAATATGGCCCTCCAACAGTTTGAGGGACTGTGACCTGGCCCTCTGTTTAAAGCGTTTGAGGACCCCTGGTCTAGGACTATGTGATGTATCGGTGAATAATGCATGCAGATCTCAGTAGGATGGCCTTTTGCAGCTGACAGATGGTAATTTTGTCAGCGCCGATTGTGTTTAAGTGCAGGCCAAGGTCTTTAGGCACTACACCCAGTGTGTGATCCAATACAACAACCAGCATAGTGATCTTGTTTGCTGTGTACTAATCTTGTTGTGATAATAATAATAATAATAATAATAATAATAATAATAATAATAATAATAATACAGAGTTTTGGAGCACAATATTCCTGATCTCACGATTGTGTTAAAAAACAAAGTATGGATCGTCGATGTTGCAATCGTAGGCGACAGCAGGATTGAAGAGAAATAACTGGAAAGGCTGATACGATATGAGGAATTAAAGATCAAACTGCAAAGATTCTCGTACAAACCAGTCAAGGTGGTCCCAGTGGTAATCGGCACACTGTGTGCAGTGCCTAAAGACCTTGGTCTGCACTTAAACACAATCGGCACTTACAAAATTACCATCTGCCAGCTGCAGAAGGCCACCTTACTGGGATCTGCATGCATTATTCACCGTTCCACATACAGCTATGTGGAACGGGCCTAAGATGCACCTTATTTTTAAAGATGTTTACGTTGGGGAAAATGTGAGCCTTAGAACTGAAGAACTGCAGTTATAATAAGCAATTCTATTCATACTGTGGCTTTCTAAAACCAGGCTGTCAAAGTGATCCAGGTAATATGTAGCTGTCTGTAGCCCTTTATCATTACCTGGGAAGCTGCTTGGTGAACCTACCTGGCGTGCTACCTTTCATTATCTTGTTTTATTGTTTAATAATGGCAGCCGCTTGGCCGTGTGGCATGTCTAGTGCAGCCTGACATTTGCAGATAGCTGTCCGAATGAAAGGACAGGCGAAATGATAACCTTGTTGCCTGTTTCCCCTCCCAGCCTGAAAGCCCGGAGATTCAGCCGCATCAACAACCGCATTGTGAGGGAAGACTTCTCCAGCGGGGAGGAGGAGCCGGAGTCCCCTAAGCCCCTCCATGTGTTGCTGGCTGAGAAATCCCTCCCCGGCGCTCAGGTCTTTGGAGATTTGTCCTTGCTGGATCTTATTCCGTAACTCTTGGTACCTTTGTGGTTATGGCACACATCCATCCACTGGAAAAAATGGCACTTATCTTTGGTCTGTTAGCAATAATGACTTAAGTTTACACAGTAATGAGTTTGCAAGTTTCCCCTTCATGTTCAGGGCAGTAATGTAATGGGTAGATGCTTTATGCCTCTCATAATACCTCTGTTCTTTGCCAATTTTTTCAATTGTTTACCAGCATCTCTTACCTGTGTGTTATTTCTTACTGTATCTCCAGTTTCCAGACATTAGTTGCTGAGACCTTCTAGGCATGAGCAATCCTTGGTTCTAAAGTACTTACAAAACCAGGGGGCACTGGTTCTTTGTTTCTAAAGTGTTTCTAAAGCTGGTGATTTGCTTCTAAAGTGTTTCTAAAGCTGGTGATTTGCTTCTAAAGTGTTTCTAAAGGTGGTGCTTTGCTTCTAAAGTGTTTCTAAAGCTGGTGATTTGCTTCTAAAGTGTTTCTAAAGCTGGTGCTTTGCTTCTAAAGTGTTTCTAAAGCTGGTGATTTGCTTCTAAAGTGTTTCTAAAGCTGGTGCTTTGATTCTAAAGTGTTGCGAAAGTTCTGGAGGTGAAAATTTCAGAACTCTAACAAAACTTTCAAAATTTAATTATTTTGTTATTGGCTATTTTTATGACAGAACCAATTAGGAACTGGCACCTATAGCGAAATTTTGAAAGTTTTGTTAGAGTTCTGAAATTTTCACCACCAGAACTTTAGAAACACTTTAGAAGCAAAGCACCGGCTTTAGCAACACTTTAGAAGCAAAGCACCAGCGCCTCCTTGTTTTGTAAATCCTTTAGAACCAGAACCATGGATTGCCTGTGCCTATTCTTTACTCCTAGTTTGCCTGCTTGCTACTCTACATTTTTTATCTCTGTTTACCATCACCCAGGTTTACTGTCTAGCGTTTGAAGTCATGAGGCTTGCCGCTGTAAAGGCAAATCCATGAGGCTGGCTGATAGAAAAAGGCTGGCTTGGTTAAAATCCTTCTATTTTTGATGTTTTAAAGTGTTTCTAAAGCTGGTTCTTTGCTTCTAAAGTGTTGCGAAAGTTCTGGTGGTGAAAATTTCAGAACTCTTAACAAAACTTTCAAAATTCAATTATTTTGTTATTGGCTGTTTTTACGACAGAACCAATTAGGAACTGCCACTTATAACAAAATTTTGAAAGTTTTGTTAGAGTTCTGAAATTTTCACCACCAGAACTTTAGAAACACTTTAGAAGCAAAGCACCAGCACCCCCTAGTTTTGTAAATACTTTAGAACCAGAACCATGGATTGCCCCTGCCAGTTCTTTACTCCTAGTTTGCCTCCTTGCTACCCTACATTTTTTTCTCTGTTTACCATCACCCAGATTTACTGTTTGGTGATGAGGCTTGCCGCTGTAAAGACAAATCTGTGAGGCTGGCTGATAGAAAAAGGCTGGCTTGGTTGAGATCATTCTGTTTTTGATGTTTTAAAGTCTTTCTAAAGCTGGTTCTTTGCTTCTAAAGTGTTGCGAAAGTTCTGGTGGTGAAAATTTCAGAATTCTAACAAAAAATTTCAAAATTTCATTATAAGGGCAGTGCTTTCTTTGAGAGCACTGTGCCAGTTGAGTCTAAGTTTAAAAAGGAAATTTATTTTCTCCATCGTTGTTCCTGTGAAATACACACCTATAGTATTTCCTGCGCATGCGCAGAAAATACTGTATATTTGAATTTCACAGGTGACCACTTGGAGAAACATGCTTACAGGTAAGCAACTATTACTTTGTAATCCATTCCCTGTCTTTCTAACCATGGCTTACCTAAAAAGTAGTCCCGTAGGATAGAAAAGTGAGTGACTATATATATATATGTATATGTATATGTATATATATTCTCAAAGCTTTTAGCTTGTCTTTCCCATTAGCTAAGCTTTTACCATAGGTCTTCTCGTTTGCAGCCCAGCTGGTTTAGTTGCAGGTTCTTTAGCCCAAATTGCTATTTTTTGGGATCCACGTTGACGTGGAAAATTTGATGCTTTTGTTATCAATTAAGTTGCTTTATGTGTATTTTTCAGTGTTCAGAATTTGCTCTGGTTAGCATTGCATCTAGTTAGCATTGCATCTCCATCTAACGTTATATGCGCTGGAAAGTCAAAGGACTTTGAGAAGAAAGAGTGAGGTAGAGTTGATCCTTAGTTCAATGGATTTGGAAGAAATAGTGAGCTTACAAGAATGTTCAACCCTGAGAAGTCAGAAGGTGAAGCAAGGTAGAATGATCAAGGTATCTCTAGACAGCGTGCATCTGGTTGGTATGTACCTTGCAAGGTGAAGACATCCGTATCTATTTTCCCTTTATCCATCTCTTAAATTATTGCCTGCCTTTACGTTTGCAATCTGTTTGCGTTCGAAAATTCTGTTCCAGGATCGAGTGGAATCATCCCAACGTTGTATTTATCTATTTATGTATTTATTGGTCGTCTTTCGGCAACACTATTTATATTTCAAATGAATTTTAAAAAATAAATTTTAACCTATGAATATAGAATGTTTACAGAGCCATATATCTCTCGGTTACAAATCTTTAACTAGGGTATGTGTGGTTTCCGGGCTATCTGGCCGTGTTCTAGTAGCATTTTCTCCTGACGTTTTGCCTGCATCTGTGGATGGCATCTTCAGAGGATCTGATGGTGGTAAAGCAAGTGGAGTGTATATACCTGTGGAATGTCGAGGGTGGGAGGAAAAAAACATTGTCTGTTGTACCATTGTAAACATTGTCTGTTGTAACATTGTCTGTTGTACCATTGTCTGTTGTACCATTGCAATTAGCAAGCCAGATTTGCATGTGTTGAGTGGGATTCACCCATTAGCATGTGAGAAGGGCATCTGCATGGAAGTAACTTGGTCTTTGTTCCCTTTGAATCATTTGCTGCCTAGAGTTTTCATGAAAAGGAACACAATTTGGGTTGCTGTGAGTTTTCGGGGCTGCATGTTCCAGAAGCATTCTCTCCTGATGTTTTGCCCACATCTATGGCAGGCATCCTCAGAGGCTGAGGAGTCTGTTGGAAACTAGGCAAATGGGGTTTATATATCTGTGGAATAATGTCCAGGGTGGGAGAAAGAACTCTTGTCTGCTGGAAGGAAGTGTGAATATTGATTAGCATTGAATGGCCTTGCAGCTTCAATGCCATTGAAATCCACGAGAATGTGGACAATTTCAACAGAAAGGAGAAAACAATGGAAATGAACAATATCTGGCTACCAGTATTTAAGAAACTCTAAAATCAGGACAGTAAATAAAGAGTAATATTAAAAAAAGGGGGGATTCCAGACAAGAATCAATCAGGGCCAGCTAACACCCTCCCAATAAAGGATTCCCCCAGGCAGCAGGCAGCCAGGCTTTGAAGCTGCAAGGCCATTCAGTGCTACTCAAGGTGTTTCTTTTCATATCAGGAGCAACTTGAGAAACTGCAAGTCGCATCTGGTGTGTGAGAATTGGCCATCTACAATGGCATTGCCCAGGGGACACCCAGATGTTTTGATGTTTTACCATCCTTGTGGGAGGCTTCTCTCGTGTCCCTGCATGGGGAGCTGGAGGTGTCAGAGGGAGCTCATCTGCACTCTGTCTGAATTCGAATCTCTGACCTGTCAGACAGCAGTCCTGCCAATACAAAGGTTTAACCCACTGCGCCACTGGGGGCTCCTTATCAAGGTGGCCATTTGCAACATTCACACCTGCCTCAAGCAGACAAGAGTTCTTTCTCCCAACCTGTGCATCCCACAAATATACAAACCCCACTTGCCTAGTTTCCAACAGATCCCTCAACCTCTGAGGATGCCAAGGCTGAGAGGAGATATGATAGCCACGTATAAATATGTGAGAGGAAGCCACAGGGAGGAGGAGGGAGCAAGCTTGTTTTCTGCTTCCCTGGAGACCAGAACGTAATGGAGCAATGGCTTCAAACTACAAGAGAGGAGATTCCATCTGAACATGAAGAAGAACTTCCTGACTGTGAGAGCCATTCAGCAGTGGAACTCTCTGCCCCGGAGTGTGGTGGAGGCGCCTTCTTTGGAAGCTTTTAAACAGAGGCTGGATTGCCATCTGTTAGGGGTGATTTGAATGCAACATTCCTGCTTCTTGACAGCGGGTTGGACTGGATGGCCCATGAGGTCTCTTCCAACTCTTTGATTCTATGATAGATGTGGTTGACACGTCAGGAGAGAATGCTTCTGGAACATGGCCAGACAGTCTGGAAAACTCACAGCAACCCAGTGATTCCAGCCATGAAAGTCTTTGTGAACACAATTTGACTACAATGATAGAAAAACACTAGAATCAAAACAGTGACTAAGAAACACCACCCAGACACAGGAAGTCTCCAGACAACAAGCAATCAAGGGCTTACCCTGACAAAGGATGCCTCTAGACAGCAAACAATTCAAAGGGAACAAAGGCCAGGCTACTTCCATGCTTGCTAATTGCACCTTTTACACGTGTATAGCAAACAATAGTTCTTTCCTCCCACCCTGGATATATCATAGGTATATATATACTCCACTTGCTTGACTATTATCAGATTCTCTGAAGATGCCAGCTACAGATGCAGGCAAAACATCAGAAGAAAATGCTGCTAGAACACAACCGTACAGCCTGGAAACCACACAACACCCCATTGATTCCGGTCGTGAAAGCCTTCGACAATACAAATCTTTAACTGCAATCATGATGGTGGAAAGTATGAAAACGCATCTGTTGGCAAGGCATGCAGGGGAACAAGGGCTGTGGCTTCCACGCTGAACTCTTTTCAGGATCCCAGGTCGACAAAAGGAGAGGCAAGGGAGCCCAGGAAGCTGTTCTGGTGGGACTGGTGCTGCAGGAAATCCATCCTTTGGCCCCCAGGGTGAATGCCTTGCCCCATTGGAGCTGAGAAAGGCAAGCTGGGGTAGAACAGAGCAGGGCTGGATCCTTGTGCCGTCGGGCTGTCGATGGGAGAGTTCTCGTCCTCAGAGCTGGAGATCAGAAAGTGTCTCTCTCGTGGCAGGCCTCGTCCTTCCTTCCGAGAACCTCCATCACTGTTATCCCTGCGGGAAGGAACAAGAGCGACAAGAAGCAAAAGAACATGGCAAAAATCCCCAGATTTTGAAGTGTTCAGGATATCGGTCCTGTAGAACAGCGTTTCTCAACCCTTGGGGGGGTCATGAGGGGGTGTCAGAGGGGTCTCCAAAGACCATCAGACAACACAGTATTTTCTGTTGGTCATGGGGGTTCTGTGTGGGACGTTTGGCCCAATTCTATCGTTGGTGGAGTTCAGAATGCTCTTTGATTGTAGGTGAACTATACATCCCAGCAACTACAACTCCCAAATGTCAAGGTCTATTTTCCCCAAACTCCACCAGTGTTCACATTTGTGCATATTGAGTTTTCGTGCCAAGTTTGGTCCAGATCCATCATTGTTCTCCACAGTAGTTGTAGTTTACCTACAGTCCACAGTGTACTCTGGATGTAGGTAAATTACAACTCCGAAACTCAAGGTCAATGTCCATTGACCCCTTCCAGTATTTTCCGTTGGTCATGGGAGTTCTGTGTGCCAGGTTTGGTTCAATTCCATCGTTGGTGGAGTTCAGAATGCTCTTCGATTGTAGGTGAACTATAAATCCCAGCAACTATAAGTCCCAAATGTCAAGGTCTATTTTCCCCAAACTCCACCAGTGTTCACATTTTGAGTATTCGTGCCAAGTTTGGTCCAGATCCATCATTTTTGAGTCCGCAGTGGTCTCTGGATGTAGGTAAACTACAACTCCAAAACTCAAGGTCAATGCGCACCAAACCCTTCTAGTGTTTTCTGTTAGTCATGGGGGTTCTGTGTGGTAAGTCTGCCCCAAATCTATTGTTGGTGGAGTTCAGAATGCTCTTTGATTGTAGGTGAACTATACATCCCAGCAACTACATCTCCCAAATGTCAAGGTCTATTTTCCCCAAATTTCATCAGTGTTTACATTTGGGTATGTTGAGTTTCCATACCAAGTGATCCAGATACATCATTGATTTCAGAGTGCTCTCTGGATGTAGGTGAACTATAGCTCCAAAACTCAAGGTCAATACCCACCAAACCCTTCCAGTATTTTCTAATGGTCATGGGAGTTCTGTGTACCAAGTTTGGTTCAATTCCATCATTGGTGGGGTTCGGAATGATATTTGATTGTAGGTGAACTATAAATCCCAGCAACTACAACTCCCAAATGTCAAGGTCTATTTTCCCCAAACTCCACCAGTGTTCACATTTGGACATATTGAGTATTCGTGCCAAGTATGGTCCAGATCCATAATTGTTTGAGTCCACAGTGCTCTCTGGATGTAGGTAAACTACAACTCCAAAAGGTCAATGCCCGTCAAAGCCTTCCAGTATTTTCTGTTGGTCATGGGAATTCTGTGTGCCAAGTTTGGTCCAATTCCAAACTTTGGTGGAGTTCAGAATGCTCTTTGATTATAAGTAAACTATAAATCCCAGCAATTATAACTCCCAAATGACAAGGTCTATTTCCCCCAAATTCCACCAGTGTTCACATTTGGACATATTGAGTATTCGTGCCAAGTATGATCCAGATCCATAATTGTTTGAGTCCACAGTGCTCTCTGGATTTAGGTAAACTACAACTCCAAAAGGTCAATGCCCGTCAAACCCTTCCGGTATTTTCTGTTGGTCATGGGAATTCTGTGTGCCAAGTTTGGTCCAATTCCAAACTTTGGTGGAGTTCAGAATGTTCTTTGATTGTAGGTGAACTATAAATCCCTACAACTCCAAAAGATCAATGCCCATCAAACCCTTCCAGTATTTTCTGTTGGTCATGGGAGTTCTGTGTGCCAAGTTTGGTTCAATTCCAAACTTTGGTGGAGCTCAGAATGCTCTTTGATTGTAGGTGAACTATAAATCCCCGCAACTACAACTCCCAAATGACAAAATCCATCCCCCAACCCCACCAGTATTCAAATTTGGATGTATTCGGTATTTGTGCCAAATGTGGTCCAGTGAATGAAAATACATCCTGCATATCAGATATTTACATTATGATTCATAACAGTAGCAAAATTACAGTTATGAAGTAGCAACAAAAATAATGCTATGGTTGGATGTCATCACAACTTGAGGAACTGTGATAAGGGGTCGCGCCATTAGGAAGGTTGAGAAAATGTAGAGCAAGTGGTCCTCCAGGCATGGGCAAACTTTGGCCCTCCCAAACACCTGGAGGGCCAAAGTTTGCCCATGCCTAACTAGGTGTAGAAGCCCCTCAGACATCTATGCACCAAAGGTTTGGGTTTGTTGCTTCAGGAAAACCCCATAGATTCCATTCCACTCCCAAACTGGCCTTCCTCACCTTTCCTTGGTCTCGGCCGCCCTGTCTCTTTGGCGTCGGTTCTTGAACCAGTTGCTGACCTGCGTGGTGGTCAGCCCCGTGGCTTCCGACAACTCCCTCTTCTCCCGAGGAGACGGGTAGGGATTGTGGAAGTACCATTCCCGCAACACACTCCGGGACTTTTCCTGGAATAAAGGAGCCAGAGTCAGGAAAGAAATGGAAACCAAAGGCAAAATGTCTGCTTTGTTGGAAGAATATAAACAACATTTCACAAAATTCCCTGCTCTGCCAAGTTAAAGTATCATAAGCATCCCTTCTGCAATCATATTTCTTCCCCAGTGTCCTGAAGTCTTTAGTCATTTCTCAGTTCTGTCTTTCGAATATTCTGCAGATAGGTGGCTTCCTTTGGTTGCAGTAGTAGGGCAAGTCACCTGTCCATCATCGTTAAGTTTAGGTTCCGCCCCTTGCTCAGGGCAATTGGGAAGGGAAGGGAGCCATTTTTTAGTTAGTCTCAGTAAGGAAAGCTAATGTACAAGACGTGTGCAAGCTTCTCCTGTACAAAAGCTTCAACCCTTAAGACTTTCCGGGGGAGAACAGTCTTAAGAGTCTCCAAAGATTTCCAGGGAAACAGCCCTAAAGACCAAAGAACTCCAGCTGGAGAATCTACTAGCCTTACTGGTAGGTCCACTCGACGTTCGAGACTCAATTCAACCCAGTAGTGGAGCCCACATCAGTAAGAATTAAGATTACAGTCAACCTGGGAGAAGTTAAAAAAGGGGATTTTCCTTTAAAGCAAAGAATTAGTTACTGAAGACAATTGCCTGTCCTTCGTGGACAAGATTAGGAAGCCACCAGTTGCATAAAAGCCTGGAATCATTTGTTTAACTTTCTGAAGACAAGAGAAGTTTATGTTTGATTGTTCATTAATAAAGGACTTTGTTATACTTCACAAGCCATCTAAAGTTCATTTGTGGTGGAAAACCTCTGAGAACTTCTCTTTGGGGGCCCCTGGCTTCCCGCTAGGATCAAGTCGCATGTCCTATTTAAAGACAATTATTTACAGGCCCAGCGCACAACAGAACACCAAGGCTGAAGTTAAAATTGCTGGAAGAAACATGAACAACCTTAGATATGCAGATGATACCACTTTGATGGCTGAAAGCAAGGAGGAGCTGAGGAGCCTTCTAATCAAGGTGGAAAGAAGAAAGTGCAAAAGCTGGGTTACAGTTAAACATAAAAAAAACCAAGATTATGGCAACAAGAATGATTGACAACTGGGAAATAGAGGGAGAAAACATAGAGGCCGTGACAGACTTTGTATTTCTAGGCATGAAGATGAGTCCAGACGCAGACTGGAGCCAGGAAATCAGAAGATATTTCTTTCTTGGGAGGAGAGCAATGACCCATCTCGATCAAAGAGTGAAGAGTAGAGACATCACACTGGCAACGAACGTCCGCATAGTTGAAGCAATGGTATTCTCTATAGTAACCTATGGATTCGGGAGATGGACTACAAGGAAGGCTGAGCGAAGGAAGAGAGATACTTTTGAACTCTGGTGTTAGAGGAAAATTCTGAGAGTGCCTTGGACCGTGAGAAGATCCAACCAGTCCATCCTCCAGGAAATAAAGCCTGACTGCTCATTGGAAGGAAGGATAGTAGAGGCCAAGATGAAGTACTTTGGCCGCATCATGAGAAGACAGGAAAGCTTAGAGAAGACAATTATGCTGGGGAAAATGGAAGGAAAAAGGAAGAGGGGCCAACCAAGGGCAAGGTGGATGGATGATAGGTATCCTTGAAATGACTGGCTTGAACTTGAAGGAGCTGGGGTGGCCACAGCTGACAGGGAGCTCTGGCGTGGGGTGGTCCAGGAGGCCACCAAGACTCGGAAGCAACTGAACTAATGAACAACGAAAAGAATGTAACAAACATTGATTTTCCCCCTGTTCCTGGTTTGAAAGTGTTATTTCCTGTTTAACTGTGTGGTCCTTACTTTGCAAGTAGTTGTTATACCCAGGAACTTCATTTTTGTGGCTGCCACAAACTATATTGAATGGGTTGAGACTCTATGAGATATTCATTGAAAAACTATAGCAAAATGTGCCACAGGATGTCCCGCAAAAACAAAGTTTTTGCAGTTTAATAAATGTTTTCCATGTTTGTTTTTTTTAAATGATAGATCTAATTAGGAAATGACTTTTATAACCCGGGGACAAAAATTGTGTGATATAGTGTTATTTTTTCCTGGACATTTTCTGGGTTTATGAGCTGCTTTGAGTCTACTCTTAAAGAGTAGAAAATGGGAGAAGAGGAAGGAGAAAAAGAAAAAGTAGAAGAAGAGAAGGAAGAGGAAGAAGAGGAGGAGAAGGAAGAGGAAGAAGAGGAGGAGGAAGAAGAAGAGAAGGAAGAGGAAGAGGAAGAAAAAGAGTAGAAGGAAGAGGAAGAAGAGGAAGAGAATGGGGAGGAAGAAGAAAAGGAAGAGGAAGTAGAGGAGAAGGAAGAAGAGAAGGAAGAGGAAGAAGAGGTGGAGGAAGAGGAGGAGGAGGAGGAGGAGGAGGAAGAGGAAGAGAAGGAAAAGGAAATAGAGGAAGAGAATGGGGAGGAAGAAGAGAAGGAAGAGGAAGAAGAGGAGGAAGAAGAAGAGAATGGGGAGGAAGAAGATGAAGAAGACAAAGAATGGGGAGGAAGAAGAAAAGGAAGAGGAAGTAGAGGAGAAGGAAGAAGAGAAGGAGGAGGAGGAGGAGGAGGAGGAGGAGGAGGAGGAGGAGGAGGAGGAGGAGGAGGAAGAGAAGGAAAAGGAAAAAGAGGAAGAAAATGAGGAGGAAGAAGTGAAGGAAGAGGAAGAAGAGGAGGAAGAGGAAGAGGAAGAAGAAGAGAATGGGGAGGAAGAAGATGAAGAAGACAAAGAGAATGGGGAGGAAGAAGAAAAGGAAGAGGAAGTAGAGAAGGAAGAAGAGAAGGAAGAGGAGGAAGAGGAAGAGAAGGAAAAGGAAAAAGAGGAAGAAAATGGGGAGGAAGAAGAGAAGGAAGAAGAAGAGGAAGAGAATGGGGAGGAAGAAGACGAAGAAGACGAAGAGAATGGGGAGGAAGAAGAGGAGGAAGAGGAAGAGAATGGGGAGGAAGAAGACGAAGAAGACGAAGAGAATGGGGAGGAAGAAGAGAAGGAAGAGGAGGAAGAGAAAGAGAATGGGGAGGAAGAAGACGAAGAAGATGAAGAAAATGGGGAGGAAGAAGAGAAGGAAGAGGAGGAAGAGGGAGAGGAGGAGGAGGAAGAGAAGGAAGAGGAAGAAGAGGAGAAGGAAGAAGAGAAGGAAGAGGAAGAGAAGGAAGGAAGAGGAAGAAGAGCAGGAAGAGGAAGAGGAAGAGAATAACACACATATATAGAGTTTGGATTAAATGTTGTAACATAGCCAGCAGAGGGCAATATATCCTTTTTCTTTCTAAATGTGCTCCTAAAATGATTTATTATTAATAGCTTCTTTCTCAGCAGAGGTTGAACTTCTGTTCAGTAACAGTGAAGAGGCTGAGCACCTCTTATCCCGAGTTCTGACACCCGAAATCCTCCCAAACCCAAAATGGTCCACCTGGGTGGCTGAGACAGTAACCATCTTTCTGATGGTTCAATGTAGGCAGAATATCTTTCATGTCCACAACATTGTATATAATCACTGTCAGGCTATTTATACTACATGGTGTATAATGTGAAGCATACATTAATTTTGTCTTTAGAATTGGGTCCGATCTCCGAGATATCTCGTTGTGTTCATGTATGCAAATACAAGTACTGCAAAATTGCCCACCCACCCCCAAATTTGAAATCTAATGCACTTCTGATCCCAAGTATTTCAGGTAAGGGATACTCAACCTGTAATGTATTTTTGTAGGGACAAACAGCAGCCTCTTTTAGGAAATGTATTTGCTTGTTTTCAACTTTCCACTGTGTCTCTTGCTTCTCTGCTGAACTTTTGATTGTTCCTTCCCATCCACATAAAGTGAGACAGTGATACAGGGTGAATTTCTGCCTCATACAAATCAAACCATTGGTTCATCTAAATCAGTACTATTGAGAGTATCCCACTGGCAAGCCATTCTACAGGACGGCAGGCAAGCTCCTTGCCAAGCCCTTGCGAGGGATGCCACACAAAGCATATGCTTTTCTAATAAGGTTTGTTTTTGTTGCTGTTGTTGTGCATCTCCAAGTCATTTCTGATTTATGGTGATCCAACCCTGGGGATTTCTTGGCAAGATTAATACAAGGGAGGGTTGCCTTTGCCTTCCTCTGAGGCTGAAGAGAGTGACTTGCCCAGAGTCACTCATTGGGTTTGAGTAGCCAAGCTGGAATGTGTCCAGAGGAGGGCAACTAAAATGATCAAGGATCTGGAGAACAAGTCCTATGAGGAGCAGCTTAAGGAGTTGGACATGTTTAGCCTGAAGAAGAGAAGGATGAGAGGAGATATGACAGCCATGTATAAATATGTGTGAGGAAGCCACAGGGAGGAGGGAGCAAGCATGTTTACTGCTTCCATGGAACAATGGCTTCAAACTACAAGAGAGGAGATTCCATCTGAACATGAGGAAGAACTTCCTGACTGAGAGCCGTTCAGCAGTGGAACTCTCTTCCCCGGAGTGTGGTGGAGGCTCCTTCTTTGGAAGCTTTTAAACAGAGGCTGGATGGCCATCTGTCAGGGGTGATTTGAATGCAATATTCCTGCTTCTTGGCAGGGGGTTGGACTGGATGGCCCATGAGGTCTCTTCCAACTCTTTGATTCTATGATTCTATGAAATGTTGGTTCTCAGAATCTTAGTCCAATGCTCAGAGTAATCACATTGTCTCTGTTCAACTAGAATACAAATCTACTGGAAACAGGCAATGAGCAATGTTCAATTTGTATATATGTGTGTGAAAGTCAAGTGAGCATGAAATTAATATCATCCAACACTTGACAGTTGGAAACCAGGACTTGTGTGTCCAAACAACATCAGAGTGTGGCCAAGATGACCAAAAGTATCAATGATAAATAACTCATAAGCTAGAAAAAGTTGCAGCAGTTTGCTATTGCCTGAGCCTGTTGGGAAGGGAAAGATCCCATCTCCTACTTGAGTCAATGGAGCACAAACAAGTTTTGAAGGAAGCCGAGGGTGAAAGAAGAAATTGGGAGAAGAAATCAACATTTTAGAAGCAGCCGGAAAAGTGGGATAGCAGAAGACCTCACCTGGAATAACTCTGTATCCACTTCTGGTGGGTACCACAGAAGGATATGGACGAGCTAGAACGTGTCCAGAGAAGGACAACCAGAATGGTCAAAAGTCTGGAAGCCAAACCTTATGAGGAACAGCTTAGGGACCTTGAGATGTTTAGCTTGAAGAAAGGTCTCAGAGGGGACAAGATAGCCATGCTTAAATATCTGAAAGGAGGTCACGTTGAGGAAGAGGCAAGGTTGTTTTCTGCAACTCTGTTGACTAGGAGCAATGGATTGAATTTACGGGACAAGAGGTTCCACCTAAACATTAAGAAGAACTTCCTGATGGTCAGATGCTGCCTTGGAGGCTAGTGGAGTCTGGCAGTGTTTAGCCAGAAGCTGGATGACCAACTGTCAGCTTGGCTTTTGTTGTATTTTCCTGCATGACAGGGTGTTGGATTGGATGGGAATGGGGTCCCTTCCAACTCTTCTAAAGTGGGGGAATTGGGACTCTTCCATGCAGGACACTTTGGGGGTACAAAAGCCTTACCTTGAAGCAGTAACTGGTCTCCTCTCCATCCCAGATGGTCCGTGGAAGAGGGAACTTACGGCGGACCCTGTATTTCCCCACTGCCCCCAGCGGCCTTCCGCGCAGCTTCTCAGCTTCCACGTAGTGAGCCTTGAGCCACAGTTGCTGCAGCTTGGGGTGGTTGTGCGGAGAGAATTGGTAGCTCTCCAGGATGTTGTAGAGCTCCCTGAAGTTTCCCCAGTGGAAGGCCACCACGGCTTTGGCCTTCAGGACACTCTCATTCTTGTGGAGGCGTTCGCAGGCCGGCAGCGACCAGAGGAACCGGCCCAAGCGCTCGATGTTCCCCCCTTGCTGCAAGACCTCGCAGACGCAGGCCACTTGCTCCTGGGTGAAGCCAAAATTCATGGCTGAGAGAGAAGGAAGCCGGTGACCCGTTCTGAGACGATGAAGAAGAGCCTCCCAACACAAACCTGGCCCAGGTGGCTTTCGCAAACCTGAGTACGAAAGATGATGCCCTCCTCGCAGGCAAGGGGGATTTTACTTCTTTGAAAGAGGAAACCAGGAGCAGTGGGAGAGTCTGCCTCTTTGAGAGAGGAAACCAACTCCGTCCCACTAAGGTAGAGAAGATGAGCAGGAGGCAAGTCAGGCACGCACCAGATTTGTCTCCGGCGTGGCCATGGCAAACTCACACTTCATTCCTCTTTTCCTCCAGTCCGCTTCTACTTCTTGGTGTCAGGACTCTCTTTCTCTCTTCTGTCTGTGTCTCCGGACTCCAGAGACAGTCGCCCTGGGTAGATGTCTGGGGGGTATCGGTTACAGGCCCGGCCCACGCAGACTGCAGCTGCGGAGAGCCATTGGCCAACTGTACAAGAAGGGCGAGAGAAAGAGAAATCTTTTCCACCATCCTCACCCCCTTGGATGGCAAACCTTTGTGTGGAGGGGTTATCAAGTTATCGAAATGTGAGATGCCCTCTATTTGGGATCAAGGGGAGATGGAAGCAAACGTGGATTGTTTTGTCGCATCTGTTTAGGATCAAACTTTCTGCATTGAAACTTCACTTGTGGTTCTTGTCTTATTGAGCAAAAGGGCAAAGCCAAACATTGCCTTGCAGTCACCGAAAAAGGATGGTAAAACATCAAAACATTCTGGCATCCCCTGGGCAACGTCCTTGCAGACGGCCAATTCTCTCACACCCGAAGCAACTTGCAGTTTCTCAAGTCGTTCCTGACACGAAAAAAAACAAACCAACCCCCCCCCTCGAAAATCTTGGACCACTTAGAATCATAGAGTTGGAAGAGACCTCATGGGCCATCCAGTCCAACCCCCTGCCAAGAAGCAGGAATATTGCATTCAAAGCACCCCTGACAGATGGCCATTCAGCCTCTGTTTAAAAGTCTCCAAAGAAGGAGCCTCCACCACACTCTGGGGCAGAGAGTTCCACTGCTGAACAGCTCTCACAGTCAGGAAGTTCTTCTTATTGCCTTTCTTAAACTTGGTTATAGAGACATCAAGAAGATTGGACTCTAATGCTGAAGATGAATGGGTTCGATTCTCACTCAGTCATGGAAACCTGGGCAACTTTGGGCAAATCACACAGATAGGATCAGAAATGATCTAAAACCACACAACAATAGAGTCATAATCAGCACAGTTTTCTATTTTATTTCTAAACCCACAAGGACCAGATATTAACTGCAAGCCATCTTTAGTAAACTATTGCTTATCTACTAACAGCATAACAGGTTTTCGAACTATGTCAAATTTATTTGAATTTTTTTTCCCTCCAGGAAAGAGGAAAGAAATTCTATTTGTCGGTTGTTGTTGTTTTTTTTCATATATCACTTTAAGAATAAATTGTTTTAGCTTAGGGAATGGAAAAAATATTCAAAACTCTTTGGGAAATGGTTAGCAAATGTGTTTCTTAAGTTTTGGAAAACCATGGCAAGGAGGATCCGAGATGGGCGAGAACCTTCTAGTTTGAGACTTAAAATACTGCCATATGAGGGAGTTTGGAAGTGGTTTATTTACGAGGGGTATTTTTTAAGTAAGGTCCGTTTTGTTGTAGATACTAGTAGTTCGCGCGCATACCGCAACGAGCACGTGCGTCGTGTACCGGCATGCCTCGGGAACAACTGTGCTCCGTTTCCGCTCTGTAGCTCACCTGTACAGTTCTGTTCTGTGCTTTAAAAATGTTTAAGACTATCAACTCACCCTCCGCATGTGAGGTTCGCTCAGTGATACGGTTTTTGTCAGCAAAGAACCTGCCTGCTGCAGAAATTCATCGACAGATTTGTGAAGTGTACGGTGATACTGTTATGAGTGAAAGCAAAGTGCGTAAGTGGGTACGACAATTCAAAGATGGCCGTGACAACGTCCATGATGAGGACCGCTCTGGTCACCCTTCTTTGATTACAGACAATTTGGTGGCTTTTGGTGGCGGCAAGTTTTTATGGAGAGGGTATTTTAAAATTGGTTCAGAGGTATGATAAGTGTTTGAACAAACTTGGCAACTATGTCGAAAAATAGAGAGAAAGTATGTACTTTCTGAAAATAAATTTACTTTTTTGAAATAAACTTTCGTTGTGTACTTACGTTCAAACGGACCTTACATAAAAAATACCCCTTGTATATGGTCAGTGTAGACTCATATGATGCAGTTTGTTGCAGGAGAGTTTTATGTTATTATTTTCCTCGGTGTATTATTGGAAGGGAAAAAAATGCCGGGACAAAATCTGGGACTTTTCAGAACAAAACTTGGGACTTCTCAGTCAATCTGGATGCGTCCATAATATGGACGTGTTCTTTTCCCCTGCGGCTGGTGAATCCCCATAAAGAAAACACTGATGATTTCCCTTTGTTCTCCTTGCTTCTGCCAGGTGACAGAACAGCTCCCTTCCCCAACCTGAGCCCCTTCCCTTTCCGTCTCTTTCTCTTCCCATGTGGAGATCAGGTTTCCCCCACCAACCTGGCCGCCATTCCAGAGACAAATAACCTGCTGCAGGACAAAATAACAAGGGACCTTGTGTGTCTGCAAGATCCCACATTCGGCGAGGGAAGGCTGGAGAGAGATGTTTTGTTTTAGAAAGCTCCCAGCGGAGAGAGAAAAGCCCAAAAGCTTCTTGGTGCGAAGGTAGAAGGACCACAACCTCTCCATCACTGCAGGAGCTGTTCATGAAGGTGGTAGACTCTCCTGCACTGGAGGTATGGCTACCAGTACCTACCAGTTTGGATTTTGTGCAATTGATTATGTATAGATTTGATTTAAAATATTCTCTCCTGCATGTATGACAACTTCCTCTAGTCATTTTCCTGGGAAGAAGGTGATCCAGGTTGGATAGGGTAAAGGTAAACGTTTTCCCCTGACATTATGTCCACTCTGGGGGTTGGTGCTCATCTCCATTTCTAAGCTGAAGAGCTGGCGTTGTCCGTATCCTACTCCGGGGTGTGGTACTCATCTCCATTTCTTAGTCGAATTGCCGGCGTTGTCCATAGACACCTCCAATGTCACGTGGCCGGCATGACTGCATGGAGCGCTGTTAGCTTCCCACCGGAGCGGTACCTATTGATCTACTCGCATTTGCATGTTTCCGAACTGCTAGGTTGGCAGAAGCTGGGGCTGACAGCGGAAGCTTATGCCGCTCCCCGGATTCGAACCTGCGACAAACTTAGCAGCTCAGCGGTTTAACCCACTGCGCCACTGGGTTGGATGGTATGACTCAAATGGCTCAAATGGGAGGAAAGTATTTAAGGGGATTTGCTTGTAGGTGAGAAATCAAAGGAGTAAGGAAGGAAAAGAGACTACTCTCAGCAACATTAACCCTTTTTAACATTTTAGAGTTGCGGTGGCACAATGGGTTAAACCCTAGTGCTGGCTGAACTGCTGAACTAAAGGTCAGCAGTTTGAATCCATGAGATGGGATGAGCTCCCATCTGTCAGCTCCAGCTTCTCACGCAGAGAAGCTGGAGTCAAGAGAATGCAACTCACCCATGGTTACTCATAGAAAGACATGAGAGAAGCCTCCCACATGAGAAGCTGGAGCTGACAGATGGGAGCTCATCCCATCTCATGGATTCGAACCTCTGACCTTTAGTTCAGCAGTTCAGCCAGCACTAGGGTTTAACCCATTGTGCCACCGCAACTCTAAAATGAGAGAATTGGCCGTCTGTAGAGATGTTGCCCTGGGGACACATCTGGGCATCCCCAGGGCAACATCTCTACAGACGGCCAATTCTCTCACACCAGAAGCGACTTGCAGTTTTTCAAGTCGCTTCTGACGATTAAAAAATCAAAACATCTTAAGAGTGCATCTACACTGTAGAATTAATGCCGTTCGACTCTTAACCGCTCTGGCTCAATGCTATGGAATCATGGGAATTGTAGTTTTAGAAAGGCTTTTGCGTTCTTTGCCAAAGAAGACTGGTACCTTTTATCCCTGGATTCTGTTCCATTGAGCCAAGGTGGCTAAAGTGGTGTCAAACTGCATTAATTCTACAGTGTAGAACCAGCCTTAGAAAGAGCCAGCATGGTGCAATAATTTGAGCATTGGTCAACAGTTCAGAAAAACAGTGTTCAAGTATTAACTTAGTCATAGAAACCCATTGAGTAACCATGGGTGAGTTGCATTCTCTTGACTCCAAAAAAACCCATCACAGGGTCCCTTTAGTGCATTGGTCCCCAACCCATGGGCCATGGCCTACAGGTGGGTCACGAGACTTAAAATAACGTGAGTGAGACATGAGTGGGGAAAATGCAACTGCGCATGTGCCAGGGATTCTCATGTTGCGGTTGGAAAAGAACAGATGGGAAGAAAAGAAGGAGACGCCAGCGCATTGGGAGGCTTCCCAGCTCAGGGCGAAGACTCACCCAGAAGCACGTGTGAGGAAGCGAGTGACATAGTTCCCCAAAGTAATTATTATTATTAGCTCCCATTGCCACACATCAGTTGTAATGGGAAAGCAGCCCAGAATTCAAAAACCAGTGGGCGAATTGACACCAAATTTGGACAGCATACACCTAACGACCCAATGTATGTACTTCACTCAAAAAATTTTGATTTTGTCATTTGGGAGTTGTAGTTTTTGGGATTTATAGTTCGCCTACAATCAAAGAGCATTCTGAACTCCACCAATGATGGAATTGAACGAAAGGTGACACAGAGGACTTCCATGACCAACAGACAACACTGGAAGGGTTTCGTGGGCATTCATCTTGAGTTTGGGAGTTGTAGTTCACCTACATCCAGAGAGCACTGTGGACCCAATGGATCTGGACCAAAACTTGGCATGAATACTCAATATGCCCAAATGGGAACACTGGTGGAATTTGGGGGAAATAGACCTTGACATTTGGGAGTTGTAGTTACTGGGATTTATAGTTCACCTACAATCAAAGAGTATTTTGAACTCCACCAATGATGGAATTGAACCAAAGGTGGCACACAGGACTCCCATTACCAACAGAAAACACGAGAAGGGTTTGGTGGGCATTGGCCTTGAGTTTGGAAGTTGTAGTTCACCTACATCTAGAGAGCACTGTGGACTCTAACAATGATGGATCTGGACTAAACTTGACACAAATACTCAATATGCCCAAATGGGAACACTGGTGGAATTTGGGGGAAATAGACTTTGACATTTGGGAGTTGTGGTTACTGGGATTTATAGTTCCCCTACAATCAAAGAGCATTCTGAAGCCCATGAACAATGGAATAGGACCAAACATGGCACACAGAACTCTCATGATCAACGGAAAACACTAGAAGGGTTTGGTGGGCATTCACCTTGAGTTCTGGAGTTGTAGTTCACGTACATCCAGAGAGCACTGTGGACTCAAACAACGATGGATCTGGACCAAAACTTGGCACGAATCCTCAGTATGCCCAAATGGGAACACTGGTGGAATTTGGGGGAAATAAACCTTGACATTTGGGAGTTGTAGTTACTGGGATTTATAGTTCACCTACAATCAAAGACCATTCTGAAGCCCATGAACGGTAGAACCAGGGCAAACTTCCTACACAGAACCCCTATGACCAATAGAAAATACTTAAGGCCATCCAGTCCAACTCCCTTCGCCAGGGCAAGAAAATGTAATCAAAGCCCTCCTGACAAAGAGCCATCCAGCCATAGGGAGAGAGAGAGAGAGAGCGCTGGGGGTGGTGATGGCTGACAGGGAGCTCTGGTGTGGGCTGGTCCATGAGGTCACGAGGAGTCGGAAATGACTAAACAAATGAACAACAAAGATAAGATTTACACACACAGATATAGTATCATAGATTTGAAAGGGACCCCTGAAGAAGGAAAATGATATGTTGCCTGTTCCAGAGTAGGCAAACCAGACACTCTCCACATCAACACAGAGAAGGAAGGGCGTTCCAGAGGCGGAGGGTCATCACCGAGAAGGTCCTCTCTCTCGTCCCCACCAACCACGCTTGAGACGGTAGTGGGACCGAAAGGAGGGCCTCCCCGGAAGATCTTGGAGCTCGTGCCGGTTCATAGGAGGAGATGCGATCGTGGAGATGGGTAGGGCCTGAACCGTTTAGGGCTTTATAGGTCATGACCTGCACCTTGAATTTGGTTCGGCAACTTATCGGCAGCCAATGAAGCTGTTTTAATAGGGGTGTTGTATGCTCCCTATAGTTTGCTCCAGTAAGGAGCCTGGCTGCTGCCCGTTGTACCAGTTAAAACTTCTGGGCCGTCTTCAAGGGCAGCCCCACGTAGAGTGCATTGCAATAGTCCAGTTTGGATGTAACCAAGGCGTGGACCACCCTGGCCAAGTCAGACTTCATGAGGTATGGTCGCAGCTGGCGCACAAGTTTGAGTTGTGCAAAGGCCCTCCCGGCCACCGCTGACACCTGAGCATCAAGCGACAGTGTTGAGTCCAGGAGGACCCCAAGCTATGGACCCGAGCCTTCAGGGAGAGTGTAACCCCGTCAAGTACAGGTTGCCACCCAATACCCCGGTCGGCCCCGCGACTGACCAGGAGGACCTCTGTCTTGCAAATAAATAAATAATAAATAAGAATGGTAGATTGAAAGGTACCTTGAGATCTTCAGAAATAGACAGAAATATTTCAGGAGACACAATCCACTTTAGTACTTGTTGTAGTACTGCTGGCAACAATACTACTACTAGTGGGAGTAGCAGAGGAGGCAAACGAGGCACTCAGGTGCTTGAGGAAGAGCAACAAAGGAAGCGTATCCGGGAGATACTTATGTCTCCCACAGATGAAGACTCTTTCGAAGGTTTCTCAGAAAGTAAAATGTGTGAGGAGGAGGAGGGAGATGGGAGTAGAGGTGTCAAATGGATTACTCATGAACAGGAGTCTGATGAAGAACGTCACAGGAAAAGATCCAGGACATACTTAGTGCTCCCACTGAAGATGAGGATTTCATGGGCTTTAGTGGAAGTAATGGGTCTGGGAGTAGTGAGGATGAAGAAGAGCCATTAGATTGGACTCAGGTACAAGAAGTCAGGAATGTGTGCATGCAACCCACATCCAGTGATACGTTTGAGGGCTTTTCTGGGGATTGGCCATAACATCGTCGTGTTATTGTTAATGTTTATTGTTTATTTTCTGCTTATGAGTTTATTCATTGTTTTGTATTATTGTTGCTATTGTTTTTATTGTTGTATTGTGGGCTCGGCCTCATGTAAGCCACACCGAATCCCTTGGGGAGATGGTAGCGGGGTACAAATAAAGCATTATTATTATTATTATTATTATTATTATTATTATTATTGGCAGTCTAGAGATACCAGGGATTCATGGGGAGACTTCAGTCTTGACAGGAGGTGGAAGAGTTGGAGATGGGTGTTGGCGCTCAGCTGTAATGGGTAAGACAGCTGATAGCGATGAAGAAAGGGTGGAAGACAGCTCATCAACGGATGATGAGTTGTAGGATAAATGAAGGCATTGAAAGTTTGGAACTTTGCAGTAGGCAAAGTGTTGGTTACGTGCTTTGGGTTTTGCTGCTGTCGCTTCTCTTGTTGGGCTTGGGTCCTGGCATTGCAGGTTGTTGTATTCTTCATGTGCTGACCGGCTTGGACTCTCATAAGTGCGGACTTCCCCTCTCCTTGACCACGGACTGTTTACTGACAACGATGCTGCTTTTGGACTCTGTTATCTACAACTGGGACTTCTCCGACCTTGGACTGATTTTGGACAACGGCTTCACAGTGTTTCGTTTTGGCTTTATCTTTGAACTGTGTGATTTTGGCGCATTTTGCTTGAACTCTTGTTTAACCCGGATTTTTTGCCAGTATTATCCGGTTTATGTGCCTACTTTGTTTTTCAAGCTGCAAACTTTGAGTTTGGCCAGAGACACTGAAGGAAGTGTCTCTGAGTCTTGTTTTCTTTGACTTAATAAACTGTTGATTTGTTTCCATTACTGTGTCTAGCTCTGGGTTCCGACAGTACTAGTGGTAATAATAATAATGCACATATGCGTATACAGAGTCTTAGGATAAAATATATTTAATATATATAAAATATATATATACAGTATATATATATATAAAGGACACACGTACACTGAAAAACCAATAATAGATATATAAAAATATCTCATAGAAATGATTGCTTCTCACAAATGAAGGGAAAAGAAGTAATGCAATAGTACCTGGTTGGGGAAAAAAAGAGAGACGCATCAAGACAACCAAAATTCCTCTCCGCAGATATAGCCAACTATTTCCATTCCCCCTTTCTTTATGACAAAATATATCAATTGAAAAGTACGAGAAAATACAAATCAATTCGACAGTACGTTACATATATCGGTTCTGTATCTGCAGAACCGATATATGTAGTTTCAATTATCCAAGGTTCTTCTTCGTGGTGTCTGTGAAATCGCACATATTTGAGTTTACTTTGTGCATGCACAATGCAGTTTGGAATCTTTTAAATTCTTGGGTTGTTGTAAGGTTTTTCGGGCTATATGGCCATGGTCTAGAGGCATTCTCTCCTGACGTTTCGCCTGCATCTATGGCAAGCATCCTCAGAGGTTGTGAGATCTGTTGGAACTCAGGGAAAGGGTTTATATATCTGTGGAATGACCAGGGTGGGACAAAGAACCCTTGTCTGTTGGAGCTAGGTGTGAATGTTTCAACTGACCACCTTGATTAGCATTTGATTGCCTGGCAGTGCCTGGAGCAATCTTTTGTTGAGAGGTGATTAGATGTCCATGTTTGTTTCTTTTCTTCTTCTCTCAAGAAACAAACATGGACATCTAATCACCTCTCAACAAAAGATTGCTCCAGGCACTGCCAGGCAATCAAAGGCTAATCAAGGTGGTCAGTTGAAACATTAACACCTAGCTCCAGCAGACAAGAGTCCTTTGTCCCACCCTGGTCATTCCACAGATATATAAACCCTTTTCCCTAGTTCCAACAGACCTCACAAGCTCTGAGGATGCTTGCCATAGATGCAGGCGAAACGTCAGGAGAGAATGCTTCTAGACTTCTAGACCATGGCCATATAGCCCGAAAAACCCTACAACAACCCAGTGATTCCAGCCTTCGACAATACTTTTAAATCCTTGTTTGTACTTCCAATTTTTCATTATCCATCATTTCCTGTATCCATTTGTATGTTACGAAGGACACCTTGGTTTCAGAGAAAGCTTGGGATGAACTCCAATTTGCAATTTCGTTTTAAGGGGAGGAATACTTAAAGAGTTTTGTATGCGATTTCGGTCTTTCAGGTGGTCATCCTTAAATGTCCTTAGTAAACAGAGGACATTTCTTTTGTTCCCAAACCCAAATATAAGGGGGGTGTTTGTAGCTAAAATTCACTCCACTGTGTCTTAAGAAAATATGTGCATGTACCTTTAATTGCAGGACTAACCTGTGCTCCATCCACTCCTTAGTTCAGTGTTTCTCAACCTTCCTAATGCCGCGACCCCTTAAGACAGTTCCTCATGTTGTGGTGACCCCCAACCATAACATTATTTTCGTTGCTACTTCATAACATCATGTAAATATCTGATATGCAGGATGTATTCTCATTCACTGGACCACATTTGGCACAAATACCCAATAGCTTTGGAAAAGCTTTGGAAGCTTTTAAACAGAGGCTGGATGGCCATCTGTCAGGGGTGCTTTGAAAGCAATATTCCTGCTTCTTGGCAGCGGGTTGGACTGGATGGCCCACAAGGTCTCCTCCAACTCTATGATTCTATGTTCAAATCTGAATATTGGTGGGGTTGGGGAAAGATTGATTTTGTCATTTGGGAGCTGTAGTTGCTGGGATTTATAGTTCACTACAATTAAAGAGCATTCTGAACTCCACCAATGATGGAATTGAACCAAATTTGGCACACAGAACTCCCATGACCAACAGAAAATACTAGGAGGGTTTGGTGGGAATTGACCTTGAATTTTGGAGTTGTAGTTCATAGAATCAAAGAGTTGGAAGAGACTTCATGGGCCATCCAGTCCAACCCCCTGCCAAGAAGCATTCAAATCACCTCTGACAGATGGCCATCCAGCCTCTGTTTAAAAGCTTCCAAAGAAGGAGCCTCCTACACCTACATCCAGAGGGAACTCTGGACTCAATTAATGATGGATCTGGACCAAACTACTCAATATGCCCAAATGTGAATACTGGTGGAGTTTGGGGGGAGTTTGGGGGAAATAGATTTTGACATTTGGGAGTTGTAGTTGTTGGGCTTTATAGTTCACCTACAATCAAAGAGCATTCTGAACTCCAGCAACGATGGACTTGGACCAAACATGGCACACAGAACTCCTATGACCAACTCAAAACACTAAAGGGTTTGGTGGGAATTGACCTTGAGTTTTGGAGTTGTAGTTCACCTACCTACAGGGAACACTGTGCACTCAAACAATGATGGATCTGGACCAAACTTGTCATGAATACTCAATATGCCTAAATGTCAACACTGGTGGAGTTTGGGGAAAATAGACCTTGACATTTGGGAGTTGTAGTTGCTGGGATTTATAGTTCACTACAATTAAAGAGCATTCTGAACTCCACCAATGATGGAATTGGACCAAACTTGGCACACAGAACTCCCATGACCAACAGAAAACACTAGAAGGGTTTGGTGGGAATTGACCTTGAGTTTTGGAGTTGTAGTTCACCTACATCCAGAGAGCACTGTGCACTCAAATAACGATGGATCTGGGCCAAGTTTGTCACGAATACTCAATATGCCCAAATGTGAATACTGGTGGAGTTTGGGGAAAATAGACTTGACATTTGGGAGTTGTAGTTGCTGGGATTTATAGTTCACCTGCAATCAAAAAGCATTCTGAACCCCACCAATGATTGAATTGAACCAAACTTCCCACACAGAACCCCCAAGACCAACAGAATATACCATGTTTTCTGATGGTCTTTGATGACCCCTCTGAGACTCCCTTGTGACCCCCTGGGGGTCCAAACCCCCAGGTTGAGAAACGCTGGCTTAGAGGATAAGATTCCAGGTGGACAGACTAATGAGCTGATAGATAGGAGATTTACGTTTCGTAAACACAGAGCTGCTCAGCAGTTTGCGAAGGTCACACCGAACCCCTATGACCAACATAAAATACTGTGTTTTCTGATAGTCTTTGGGGATCCCCCTTGTGACCCCCTCAGGGGTCCCGACACCCAGGTTGAGAAACACTGCCTTAGTTTGAAACATGTGCCTATGTTCACAGTGCCGTGTCGCCATTAATCCAGGCTGTCTCTTGTGCTAAATGTTGAAAAACCGATTCCACAAAGAAGGCACAAGTGGATAAAAACCAAAACAAAAAGTGAAAAAACAACACAGAAAGAACAGTGGACACTCTCGCCTTGGAGGAGTGGCCCTATTTTCCAGCTTCAGAGAGTTCCAATTCGGAATGGGATTATTTGAACTCTCTCAGATTGTGCCGATACTTCTAAACACGGTGCTAAAAGCCAAGGGGAAGCCATAGCTTTGCTATCTCCAAGTGAAGAACACAAAGCATAGGAAAAACTAGATTTATTCTCCCTTCCTCTCCAAAGCGGGAATTGGGGTCACGCTAGTTAGCCGAACCCCATCCCTTAGCACCATGGAAGAAAGGAAAGGAAACAACTAACTTGTCTGCGCGTTAGTTACTTCCATCCACAGTTAATTGGAAGTGATAAACATCCTATTCCACGTCGTGAATCTCAAAATACTCAACCGGTTTCTCATTAGTTGGAGAGTCATGGAAGAAATGAAAGAAGGTCTCCAAATTTTGGATACAAGAAGAGGCAGGAAAGAGAGCAAAGTGAAGGTTTGGTTACTACTCTTCTGCCCACCAAGAGATGGAGTATGGGACATAAACTGAACACAACAGAGGTATTGCCCTTCTATTTTAGTGTTGTAGTACAAGGGTTGAATGAAAAGTAATGCCTGCATCTTCGTAACTCCTCAACAGATGGCAGTACTGGAATGTGGCAGGTACTGGCTTGTTCAGTAGACTCTCCTCTATAGTTCCATTTTGGTGGGAAGCCTTAGCAATGAACGGTGTTGTTGTTAAAGTGCGAAGTATGGAACCCCACACAGATAATCGATCAATGCGACTTAAGCAACATACAGTCATTGAATTCTTGACAGCAGAAGGTGTCACCCCCAAAGGAGATTCATCACAGAATGCAAGCTGTTTATGGTGATTGTGTTGATATGAGTACTGTGTGTCCTTGGGCGAGTAAGTTTAAAGATGTATTGTCGAAGGCTTTCATGGCCGGAATCACTGGGTTGTTATAGATTTTTTCGGGCTATATGGCCATGGTGTAGAGGCATTCTCTCTAGATGCAGGCAAAATGTCAGGAGAGAATGCCTCTAGACCAGGGGTCCTCAAACTTTTTAAACAAAGGGCCAGGTCACAGTCTCTCAAACGGTTGGGAAAAAAAACATGAATGAATTCCTATGCATACTGTACATATCTTCTTTGTAGTGCAAAAAAACACTTAAAAATACAATAATTAAAATGAAGAATAATTTTTACTAGCTTGGAAGCCCGGCGATGCTCGGGTTACTTGAGAAAGGCATTGTTTGTTTTGGGAAGTTTGGTAATATCTCTGGATGCAGGGTGAACTACAATCCCCACCCCCTCAAACCCCTCCAGTATGTTATGTTGGCCCAGATTATTTGAAAAAGGCACTTTTTGTTTTGGGGTGTTAGGTAATATCAGTTTGGTAATTTGTAGCCAGTCTTTCCTGTTGTTTTTATGAATGTTCCCATTAGAAAATGCATAAGGATGTGGGTGAACTGCAATTCTCAAAATCATGGGCATCTGTGGCATCTTTGGTTGGCTTCACAGTGCTCTCTGGATGTAGGTGAACTACAACTCCTCTAAATCATGGTGAATTTTCCCTAAAACTCTTGTTCAGTTGCTGATCAATTCCTATTTGTTGTGTGTCCTACAAATGGGTAGGAAAGGGTTAAGGGAGAGGCAGTGGGTGGGTCATGCAAATTTGGAGAGAGAAAGGAACCCTGGGATGTCCATTCTGGAGAAAAAAACAGAACATCTAGGATGAAATGGCTCCCAAATGAAAGCATTCCTTGGGTGGCTGGTGTTTGGGGAGGACATTGGCAGGGGTTGGGCTACATGTTCACAGCACTCACTATCACCTGTAATGTTGGTTGAGTGAGTGCCTTCGGAGGATTATCAGCACTTGGAACTATAGCCTGTGTGTGGATTCAGGAGACTGTCTGTGTAAGTGGATACCTCGTCCACATACACACATTTTCACTTTTATTATGTGTATAGATTAATATTTCAGTGAGAAGTATGGGCCTGCTTTTTTGGCTGATGAGATAGAATTGTAGTTGTTGTTGTATGCTTTCAAGTCATTTCAGACATAGGTTGACCCTGAGTGAGGGCCGGGTAAATGACCTTGGAGGGCCGTATCCGGCCCCCGGGTCTTAGTTTGGGGACCCCTGCTCTAGACCATGGACATATAGCCCGAAAAAATCTACAACAACCAAGTTTAAAGATGTTGAGGTGGGAACATCTGACTTGCGTGACAGAGTTGGACGTCCTGTGACAGCAACCACCAAGTTTCACAAGCAAAAGGTTGACAGATTGATTCAGGACGATCGTCATGCCACTCAGAGAGAAATTTCAAGCAAGTTAAAGAGCACATCCTAAGGATGATTCCTGCCTTTGATTTATTAAAAAATTCCCATCCAAACTCATGTAGCAAAGGTGGAGGCATTACTTTTCATTCAACCCTCGTATTTGCCACACACAAACACATGCAAAAGGAAGATGCAACCGTGGAAGAAGGAAGCTTCACACATGCGGGAGAGGGGTTTCCCTTATCAAGGCACTTCGAACGTTCCTGAACCAGCACCTCTGGTCTGGAAGACGACATGAAAACGCAACCAAGAAGGATAGCTTCAAAGGCAAAATCCCATTCCTCTGAAGGGAAGAACGGATGGATGAGCTTCCTACCCAACTCGCTGTCCTTTTATAAGTCCAGAGACTCCTCCACCGGCACCGACTGCAGCTGGGTCAGCACTTTCTCCCCGGAGTCGAGACCCTCTGGATCCATGGGGTCTCCCCCTGAGTCGTCCAGCAAGAGGCCTTCGTCTTCGGGGAGCCGGAGTAACCCCGCTTGCTCCTCCATGGGGTCCTTGTCCATCTCAAAGAGCCCCACGGAGCCATTCCCTTGGAGGCCCATTCCGACAGGGTCGGACCATACCATCTGCTGTTGGGACAGGCTCTCGTTTTGGGAGAAATCCGAAAGCAAGCTGGATGGGCCAGAGTCTGGGCCAAAGGACGAAAAGCTGGCTTGCCCAGTATTGTCAGAAGCGGAGAGAGAGGAGACTTCGGACGCGACGCTCGAAAGCAACAAGTTGCCACCGCCATCTTCGTGGCGCTCGAGAACTGCGGCTGGAGTAGCCGCCTCTTCCTGTTTGATTGGAGGGGCCAAACTGGGCGCTGCTGCAGCCGGAGTAGTCGAGAGTATGGGCGCCATCAACATGCCCGCTGGGAACGTGGCGGTCAAGATCAGCTTGCCTTGCTGCAGTGCCATGCCGGTGACGATGGTGCTGCTGCCCGTCGCCGGGTTGGTCAGGAGGATATTCCCTAAAGTGGAGAGAAAAATGGGAGAATTTATTTATTTATTTATTTCAGAGTTTTATATACCGACCTTCTCACCTCTTTTGAGGGACTCAGACCAGTTTCCAACCATAAAAACACATACAATTGGTAAAAAAGTTCATATTACAATAACATATTAAAACAACAAATATATCCAAAACTACAGTGGTCAGTCGTCGTACTAAAAACAATTCTACATCATCTTCCATCCATGTCTTAGGGTGTTGTCTCACTCATCAAAAGCCTGTCTCCATAACCACGTCTTCACCTGTTTCCTAAAAGTCAGGATAGAAGGGGCGGTTCTGATCTCCGCTGGGAGAGAGTTCCAGAGTCACGGGGCCACCACTGAGAAGCCCCTGTCCCTCGTCCCCACCAGAGGCCGGTGGGACCGAGAGCAGGGCCTCTCCAGACGATCTTAATAATCTTGATGGTTCATAGGGGAGAATATGTTCGGAGAGGTAAACAGGGCCTGAGTCGTTTAGGGCTTTAAAGGTTAACACCAGCACTTTGAATTGTGCTCGAAAGCTAATTGGCAGCCAGTGGAGCTGGTGTAACAGCGGAGTGGTGTGCTCCCTGTACCCAGCACCCGTTAGTAGTCTGGCTGCCGAGCGTTGGACTAGCTGCAGCTTCCGGGCAGTCTTCAGAGGCAACCCCACGTAGAGAGCGTTGCAGTAATCTAAAGGTAAGGAAAGATCTTGGAGCCTTGTCTCAGCTTCTCCACCTAACCCCAGTAAATTTTTGTAGTTGCATGTCTCTATCCTTGGCAGTTTAAAGACATAGTTCTTCAGTTTAATAGCTGAGTTACCTGTGTGCCATTACATTAATGCTTATGAATATCACCAACACCTCTTATTGGAAATTCCATAACATATTGGAAATAAGAGCAAGGCAAAGGCAAAGATTTTCCCCTGACATTAAGTCCAGTCGTGTCTGACTCTGGGTGTTGGTGCTCATCTCCATTTCTAAGGTGAAGAGCCGGCGTTGTCTGTAGACACCTCCAAGGTGATGTGAAATAAGTGCACCATAACCTTATTGAAAAGGTAAAAATGATGTCACATCCGTTTGGCAAATGTGAATCTCCATGAACATGTGGAGAGAACCTTTTGAAAACTACTAGTCAAGAAAAGCATTACCTTGTTAAAAGTTAGCTCTTTGAACAGATGATATTCATAAGCATTTACATAATGGCACACAGGTAACTCAGCTGTTAAACTGAAGAACCATGTCTTCAAACTGCGAAGGATATTCATAAGCATTGACGTAATGGCACACAGGTGTGATGATGTGTAATTTTTATTCTTATGATGTGTTGTTTAAACAGTAGTTAATAAATGGTAAGTATGTAGGATTATATTTTGTTAGAGATAGTGGCTGGTTTGGCTTGAACTGAGTTGCCATAGCAACGGGGCGGAGCCAACTGTCACTTAAGGGGGCAGCTGTTTGAAAGTGGCAGTCTGTAAGCCGGTGAGCTACAGGGAAGACTGATTTCTCTAGTGGGAGAATCAGGGAAGAGTCTGTGACTGTTAGAGTTGCAGAAAGGACTGAAATCTCTAGGTGGGGATTCAGGGAAGTAGTCTGTGACCAAAGAGTTACAGGAGAAGGTAGTTGATCCTGTGGTGTGTGGAAAACCATCAGGAATACTATAGTTAGAGAACTATGGGGAAGACTGGTTCTTTAATATTAAGAATCAGGGTTTGGCTGGGAGCCAATTCTGTTAAATAAGCCTTTTAGCTTATTTGTTTTATTAGGACAGTTGTCCAGGTAAGATACATCTGCTTACAGAAAACTCTTAAAGTCTGTACCTAAAGTTACTCATGAAACCTTACTAATGTAACCTATCAAAATTTGTGCCTCTAGAGAAGAAACATCAAATCTGTTATACCTTGCTTGTTCCAATAAACTTGTTACTGTTTTCCTCAAGCCTTGCCTGATACAGTTTCTCCTAAGTCAAACAGCCTACATAAGACGTAAAACCAAACCAGGGACAGTAAACGCTATGCTATCAAATAAGTAAATCCTTCTTTGTAAAACAGCTCCTAAGTTGATGCTGAGAATTACTGGGCTTCCTTGCAGATTAGGTGGCAGTAATTTTACCCTCCTTTACAACAGGTAACTCAGCTGTTAAACTGAAGAACCATGTCTTCAAACTGCCAAGGATATTCATAAGCATTGACGTAATGGCACACAGGTAACTCAGTTGTTCAACTGAAGAACCATGTCTTCAAACTGCCCAGGATATTCATAAGCATTTACATAATGGCACACAGGTAACTCAGCTATTCAACTGAAGAACCATGTCTTCAAACATGGCACTACAAAAATATATTTGGTTAGCAGAGGCAGGGGCCGCTGAAGCAAGAGGAAAGTTGTGCATTTGCGTATAGCGCAAATCCCCAATGGGTGCTCTTGAGGCGCCCCTGGGGGCGGGATGAGGGCGGAGGGAGGGGCAGGGCTTCGTGCATGCCACAGAACACCTGGGTGCACCTGGGGTGGCCCTCCATCCCTCCCTCTCTGTAACCGTGGCCTCATGTGCACGAGGGATGAAGCCACCCTCTGAGCAGTAGTGTCACCTTCTCCATCCCTCTCGCCGGGGGTCTCGCCATGGAGAAAACGGGCTTGCACCCCGTGGGGAGGCTCTTCTGGCACTGGAGTGAGTCTGAGGAGTCCAAGGCGGACTCGCTACCTTCCCCATGCCCTTCCCCGGCTCCGGAACCGCAGCAGAAGCATTGCCTCAGTGGATCCTGGAATGGATCACCCGCAATAAGTGAGGGAATACTGTATACACATTTTCAAACAGTTAATGGAGGCTTGGAAGGTTGCTATTTCCAACACCTCTACCTCTGTGCTCACTCTAGCCAACCCCTTAAGGCACCTCCCCAAGCATTTCACCTCCCAAAAGGGATACCTGGCGTTGTGCCCGGAAGCTGCAGCGCAGTGATGCCCATGTTGGTGTTGATGAGATGCACACCGCCGCTCTGTCCGAGGTGCCCGCCTGCCACCGTCGCCTGCTGCGTCCCCGCCACGGTGCCCATTTTGATGGGGGCAGAGCTGGTCAAGATCTGGATGGGGCTGCCCACATTTTGCTGCAGCGTCACCACCTGCGAGGTGGGCACCACTTGGGGCAGGGAGATAATCTGCGACCCTTGGGGCACTTGGGGAAGAGAGACAATCTGGGGGGCCGGCACCCCTTGGGGCAATGTATAGATCTGGGTGGGTGACATGGGGACCATCTGAGATGGGGAGAGCACCTGGGTCCCCGAAACAGGCTGGGAGAGGGGGACGACTTGGGATGGAGGTGAAACTTGGGCAATGGGGACCAGGGACGGAGCAGGGACGTGGAGAACAGTGGCTTGATCGGACGAAGAGACGGCGGCCGGAGATGGAGTCGCCAAGGTGAGCTGGCCACTCAGAGTGGGCATGGCTTCCAGGGGAGATGGCAAAGCTGGGGTAGCTGGGACTATCTTGGCTGAAGGACTAGAAGTGGCTGCCGGTTGAGTAGCCACAGGATCTTCTTCTTTCAATGGCACAACTTGTGGCATCGAAACGGTACCCAAGAGGCCCTCTTTTTGGTTGGAGAGCAGAGTGGAGGCATCAGGGAGAGAGACGAGGGGCTGGACGGACTGTTTCTCCTCATCCTCTTTCTTCACTCCAAAACCCAAGGCTTCTTCACTTTCGGACTTCAGGGATGGTGTGCTGAGGAGGACAGTGGCTGGCGGAAGGGGCTCTTTGGAGACCTCCTGGTTGGCAGGGATGATGGGTTTGCTGCTCAAGAGAGCCGTGGAGCCATTGAGGAGGATGGGGGGACTGGGTGCTGCTGCCGTCACCGGACTCAAGGTGATGGTCTGGTTATCTCCCAGCGTCAAACCGTTCAGGATGACGCCTCCGCTTGAGGTCTGGATAACCGAGCCGCCATTGAGGAACATGGTGGGCGAGGTGGCGGTGATGAAGTTGCCATTCAGAAGGATGGAAGAGGCACTGGAGCCGGCGGCTGGCAGGAAAAGGCTGTTGGAAGCCGGGACCCCTTCCGGAGTACTAGACATCCCAATGGACACTTCTGTTTCCTCAGGCCCATGGCTGGATTCATCCTCTGTGCTGGGATTCCCATCGGATTCGCTGCAGGATGGAAAAATATCAGACAATGAATACCCCAGATCTGCCGTGTTCAGGTTATAGCAGCATCAAGCCTACAAAATCTATATAAATAAAAAGGTAATGTTCGTTTGTGGGATTAACATAACTCAAAAGCCGCTGGGCAAACTGACACCAAATTTGGACACAATGCATCTATCAGGCCAACGAGTGACCATCACCCCTAAAAACACACAAAAAACCCCAGCAGAACGGACTTTAAAAATCTGATACGATAAATAAATAACCACACACTGGACAATCTAGCAATTCCTAAAGAGCAGTGTTTCTCAACCTGGGGGTCAGGAACCCTGAAGGGGTCATGAGGGGATGTCAGAGGGTTGGGGTTCAGAATAATCATTGGTGGGGTTCAGAATACTCTTTGATTGCAGGTGAACTGTAAATCCCAGCAACTACAACTCCCAAATGTCAAGGTCTATTTTCCCCAAACTCCACCAGTGTTGACATTTGGGCATATTGAATATTTCTGCCAAGTTTGGTCCAGATCCATCATAGTTTGAGTCCACAGTGCTCTCTGGATGTAGGTAAACTACAACTCCAAAACTCAAATTCAGTGCCCACCAAACCCTTCCAGTATTTTCTGTTGTTCATGGGAGTTGTGTGCCAAGTTTGGTTCAATTCCATCATTGGTGAAGTTCAGAATGCATTTTGATTGTAGGTTAACTATAAATCCCAGCAACTACAACTCCCAATTGCCAAGGTCTATTTCCCCCAAACTCCACCAGTGTTGACATATGGGTATATTGAACATTTGTGCCATGTTTGGTCTAGATCCATCATTGTTTGAGTCCACAATCTCTGGATGTAGGTGAACTACAACTCCAAAACTCAAGGTTAGTGCCCACCAAACCCTTCCAGTATTTTCTGTTGTTCATGGGAGTCTCCCACAAGGATGATAAAAACATCAAATCATCCGGGCGTCCCCTGGGCAACATCCTTGCAGATGGCCAATTCTCTCACAACAGAAGCGACTTGCAGTTTCTCAAGTCGCTCCTGACAAGACAAAAAAATAAAAAAAAATGGGAGTTGTGTGCCAAGTTTGGTTCAATTCCATCATTGGTGAAGTTCAGAATGCTCTTTGATTGTAGGTTAACTATAAATCCCAGCAACTACAGCTCCCAAAGGACAAAATCATTCCCTCCCCAAACCCCACCAGTACTCAAATTTGGATGTATTGGGTATTTGTGCCAAATTGGGTCCAGTGAATGAAAATACATCCGGCATATCTGGTATTTGCATTATGATTCATAACAGGAGCAAAATTACAGTTATGAAGTAGCAACAAAAATAATTTTATGGTTGGGGTCAACACAACACGAGGAACTGTATTAAGGGGTCGCGGCATTAGGAAGGGTGTGAACCACTGCTAAAGAGACTACGTGAATCAAACCCATGAATCAGATCAGCAAAAGTCAAAACCACAAATGTGGCGGGACAACCGTAGAACGAAAAGGCTTCCCAAACCGGAAGCAGGCGGCACCTTTCTTGTGGTTGCCCCTCCCCATTTAGAGTCCCCAAAAAAGTAACTCGGGTTTGGTTTGTCCTCTTTGCCCGCTTGCTCTCTTCCCTTCTCCAAACAAAAGCCAGAAACCACTGAAGTTGGAGAACTTTCCAGCTCGTTCCTCCCCTTTTGCCAGGCCTTCCAGGGGGTTTGGGTGGGGAAAAACAAGGCTCCTCGCTCCAGATGTTCCTCCAATTTGGAGACACAAACATTTCCCTCTCCCTTTTGCAGAACGAACTCTGCATTATTTCAAAATCACCGCACGGAATCCGAAAACGTTTGTGGTTATACTTAGCTTGTGTTTAAATAAATATACACTTCCGTCTATTTTTCTGTATTTTTTCTTGCAATCTAGTAACATGTCCTGTTACAATTTGCTTGGGTTTAAATATATATTTTACTGTATCATTTTTAGTTAATTCAAGTTCTCTGGACTCATGAATCCCAGCCTTGGAGGAGAAGAGAAGATACACATCTCCTGAAGGAGTTGTTTCCATTTTGGCTGGTTCTGCATGCAGAGATGTTTGGATAAGGGATGCTCCGCTGTCAAAACAGGCAACCCAAGGAGAAGGAGAACGACGAGGTGCACTCCGCCCATGCCTAGAGGTACTCCTTCCTCTTCTGTCTTTTCACCTGGCATATTATTAAAAACAGGGTGTAGGAAGCTGCCTTCAGCTATGTGTTGAAAAGAGGCATGGGGAAACTTGGGCCCTCCAGGTGTTTCGGACTTCAACTCATACAATTCCTACCCGTCTACCGGCTATTTGGACTATTCCATGCCTATGCTTTGAAGCGTAGAGCCCCCATTCTAGTATGCTTTTCCCCAAAGCACTCTGCCCGTGCTCAGAGGCCCTCTTTCCTCCTGGCATGGCATCAGAAATGCATACTAGAATGGGGGCTCTAGACAACAATGACGCCCTTTCGTGTTTCATAGGCATATTCTGCACAAGGCAACAGTATGCATTTCTGATGCCATGCCAAGAGGAAAGAGGGCCTCTGAGCATGGGCAGAGTGCTGTTTGTTTGTGCTTTGGGGGGAAAATTGTAGTATGTTTTTCCCCAAAGCCCTCTGCCCATGCTCAGAGGCCCTCTTTCGTCCTGGCACGGCATCAGAAATGCATACAGTTACCTTGTGCAGGAGGTGTATACGAAACATGAAAGAATGTTGTTGTCTAGGCTTGAGTTCCACCTCCAACATCCACAAACAGCACTCTGCCCATGCTCAGAGGCCCTCTTCCCCCTGGCATAGCATCAAAAAGGCATACACTTGCCATGTACAGAAGGTGCATATGAAAAATGAAAGAATCTTGTTGTCTAGGCTCGAGTCCCACCCCTCAGATCCACAAACTGCACTCTGCCCATGCTCAGGGGCCCTCTTTCCCCCTGGGATAGCAGAAGGTGCATATGAAAAATGAAATAATGTTGCTGTCTAGGCTTGAGTCCTATCTCTCAGAGCCACAAACTGCACTCTGCCCATGCTCAGAGGCCCTCTTTTCCCCTGGTACAGCATCAGAAATGCATACAAGTAACCTTGTGTAGAAGGTGCATATGAAAAATGAAAGCATGTTGTTGTCTAGGCTCGAGTCCCACCCCTCAGATACACAAACTGCACTCTACCCATACTCAGGAGCCCTCTTTCCTTCTGTCATTGTGTTAGTAATATGTATTATTTCATTGTGCAGAAGGTGTATACGAAACATAAAAGAATGTTGTTGTCTAGGCTTGAGTCCCACCTCCTAGACTCACAAACTGCACTCTGCCCATGCTCAGAGGTCCTCTTTCCCCCTGGCATAGCATCAGAAATGCATACAGGTAACCTTGTGCAGAAGGTGCATACGAAACATGAAATAATGTTGTCTAGGCTTGAGTCCAACTTCCAAGATCCACAAACTGCACTCTGCCCATGCTCAGAGGCCCTCTTTCCCCCTATTCCAAGATTGACAAAAAAGCCCTCTGCCCATGCTCAGGGGCCCTCTTTCCTTCTGTCATTGTGTTAGAAATATATATTATTTCATTATGCAGAAGGTGTATACGAAACATGAAAGTATGTTGTTGTCTAGGCTCGGGTCCCACCCCTCAGATCCATAAACTGCACTCTGCCCATGCTCAGAGGCCCTCTTCCCCCTGGCATAGCATCAGAAATGCATACAGTTGCCATGTACAGAAGGTGTATACAAAACATGAAAGCATGTTGTTGTCTAGGCTCGAGTCCCACCCCTCAGATGCACAAACTGCACTCTACCCATACTCAGGAGCCCTCTTTCCTTCTGTAATTGTGTTAGTAATATGTATTATTTCATTGTGCAGAAGGTGTATACGAAACATGAAAGTATGTTGTTGTCTAGGCTTGAGTCCCACCTCCTAGACTCACAAACTGCACTCTGCCCATGCTCAGGGGCCCTCTCTCCTTCTGCCATTGTGTTAGAAATATATATTATTTCATTGTGCAGAAGGTGTATACGAAACATGAAAGTATGTTGTTGCCTGGAGCTTCCATTCCAGTATGTGCCCCCCCCCAGCCCTCTGCCCATGCTCAGAGGCCCTCTTTTCCCCCTAGCACAGCATCAGAAATGCATACAGATAACCTTTTGCAGAAGGTGCATATACAAAATGAAATAATGTTGCTGTCTAGGCTCCAGTCGCACCTCTCAGAGCCACAAACTGCACTCTGCCCATGCTCAGGGGCCCTCTTTCCCCCTATTCCAAGACTGCCTGGAGCCTCCATTCCAGTATATTCCCCCTCCCAAGCCCTCTGCCCATGCTCAGGGGCCCTCTTTCCCCCTGGCACAGCATCAGAAATGCATACAGGTCACCTTGTGCAGAAGGTGCATATGGAAAAATGAAACAATGTTGTCTAGGCTTGAGTCCAACCTCCAAGATCCACAAACTGCACTCTGCCCATGCTCAGAGGCCCTCTTTCCCCCTGGCACAGCATCAGAAATGCATACAGGTCACCTTGTGCAGAAGGTGCATATGGAAAAATGAAATAATGTTGTCTAGGCTTGAGTCCAACCTCCAAGATCCACAAACTGCACTCTGCCCATGCTCAGGGGCCCTCTTTCCCCCTGGCACAGCATCAGAAATGCATACAGGTCACCTTGTGCAGAAGGTGCATATGGAAAAATGAAACAATGTTGTCTAGGCTTGAGTCCAACCTCCAAGATCCACAAACTGCACTCTGCCCATGCTCAGAGGCCCTCTTTCCCCCTGGCACAGCATCAGAAATGCATACAGGTCACCTTGTGCAGAAGGTGCATATGGAAAAATGAAATAATGTTGTCTAGGCTTGAGTCCAACCTCCAAGATCCACAAACTGCACTCTGCCCATGCTCAGGGGCCCTCTTTCCCCCTGGCACAGCATCAGAAATGCATACAGGTCACCTTGTGCAGAAGGTGCATATGGAAAAATGAAATAATGTTGTCTAGGCTTGAGTCCAACCTCCAAGATCCACAAACTGCACTCTGCCCATGCTCAGGGGCCCTCTTTCCCCCTGGCACAGCATCAGAAATGCATACAGGTCACCTTGTGCAGAAGGTGCATATGGAAAAATGAAATAATGTTGTCTAGGCTTGAGTCCAACCTCCAAGATCCACAAACTGCACTCTGCCCATGCTCAGAGGCCCTCTTTCCCCCTGGCACAGCATCAGAAATGCATGCAGGTAACCTTGTGTAGAGGGTGCATAGGAAAAATGAAATGTTGTTGCCTGGAGCCTCCATTCCAGTATGCCCCCCAAAGCTCTCTGCCCATGCTCAGGGGCCCTCTTTCCTTCTGTCATTGCGTTAGTAATATATATTATTTCATTGTGCAGAAGGTGGATACGAAACATAAAAGAATGTTGTTGTCTAGGCTTGAGTCCCACCTCTTAGACTCACAAAATGCACTCTGCCCAGGCTCAGAGGCCCTCGTTCCCCCTTGCACAGCATCCAGGTAACCTTGTGCAGAAGGTGCATGTGAAAAGTGAAAGAATGTTGTTGCCTGGAACCACCACAAACTGCACTCTGCCCATGCTTAGAGGCCGTCTTTCCCCCTGGCATAGCATCTGAAATGCATACAGTTGCCATGTACAGAAGGTGTATACGAAACATGATAGTATATATTGTCTAGGCTCAAGTCCCACCCTTGAGCTCCACAAACTGCACTCTGCCCATGCTCAGAGGTCCTCTTTCCCCCGGCACAGCATCAGAAATGAATACACTTGCCATGTACAGAAGGTGCATATGAAACATGAAAGCATGTTGTTGTCTAGGCTCGAGTCCCACCCCTCAGATCCACAAACTGCACTCTGCCCATGCTCAGAGGCCCTCTTTTCCCCTGGCACAGCATCAGAACTGCATACAGTTGCCATGTGCTGGAAGTGTATACGAAACATAAAAGTATGTTGTTGTCTAGGCTTGAGTCCTACCTCCTAGACTCACAAACTGCACTCTGCCCATGCTCAGAGGCCCTCTTTCCCCCTATTCCAAGCCTCCATTCCAGTATGCCCCCCCAAGCCCTCTGCCCATGCTCAGAGGCCCTCTTCCCCCCTGGCACAGCATCAGAAATGCATACAGGTAACCTTGTGCAGAAGGTGCATAGGAAAAGTGAAAGACTGTTGTTGCCTGGAGCCTCCATTCCAGTATGCCCCCCTCCCAATCCCTCTGCCCATGCTCAGGGGCCCTCTTTCCCCCTGGTATAGCATCAGAAATGCATACAGGTAGGTGTATATGCAAAATGAAAGAATTTTGTTGCCTGGGACCTCCACAAACTGCACTCTGCCCATGCTCAAAGGCCCTCTTTCCCCCTGGCATAACATCAGAAATGCATACAGTTGCCATGTACGGAAGGTGTATACGAAACATAAAAGTATGTTGTTGCCTAGCCTCGACTCCCACCCCTGAGCTCTACAACCTGCACTCTGCTCATGCTCAGAGGCCCTCTTTTCCCCTGGCACAGCATCAGAAATGCATCCAGGTAACCTTGTGCAGAAGGTGCATAGGAAAAATGAAAGAATGTTGCCTGGAGCCTCCATTCCAGTATGTCCCTCCCCTCCCCAGGCCCTCTGCCCATGCTCAGAGGCGCCCCCTCTCCCTGCTGACCTCTTGCTGGGCGTTCCAGCGCTGCTCCCTCCTCCTCCTCCTCCTGCGTGGGTTGCAGTGGTGGCCCCGGTGGGTGTTGCTCCTCCTCCTCCTCCCCCTCCGCCTCGGTCCCTTTGGCGCCGGTTCTTGAACCAGTTGGAGACCTGGGTGAGGGAGAGTCCGGTGTCCCGGGCGAGGCGGCGCTTCTGCTCGGGGCTGGGGTACCGGCTGCGCCCGTAGGAGTCCCGGAGGGCGGCCCGGGAGCGCCGCTTGAAGCAGTAGACGGTCTCCTCTCCGTCCCAGATGGTGCGGGGCAGCGGGAACTTCTTGCGGAGGCGGTACTTGTCCACGGCGCCCAGGGCCCTCCCGCGCGCGGCCTCGGCCTCCCGGTACCGGGCGCGCAGGTAGAGGTCCTGCAGGAAGGCGTGGTGCGGGGGCCCGAAGGGGCGGCTCTGGAGCAGGCCGTAGAGCTCCTCGAAGGCCCCCCGCTGGAAAGCCAGCAAGGCCCGCGCCTTGGCCAGGCTCTCCCCGGCGGGGGAGTCCGGAGAGGAGAGCGCCTCCGCGGGGAGAGTGGCCAGGAAGCGGGCCAAGCGGTGGGGGTCCCCGGCCTGGAGCAGCGCCTCGCACACGCACGACACTTGCTCCGCCGAGAAGCGAGGAGGAGGAGAAGAAGCTTGCTCCGTCCCTCCGTCCTCCTTCGGGGTCTCCAGATCCTCCGTCTCCGGCCGGGGAGGGTCTTCGGGGTCTTCCGAAAGGGAGGCCATACTCGGGGACCCCCCTCCCCCTCTCCACAAGGCGCCCTTTTCCCTCTCCAAAAAGTTCTCTCCAAACTTCGCCCGAACTTTGCGCTTTTCTCCCTTTCCTACCCATCCGCGCTCCTTCCTCTCCTCTCGGGCTCTTCCTGCCCCATTTTGGCCCCTCTCTGAGCCTCTTTCCCCCTCTTTTTCCAAGGGGAATCTTCTTCCCTTGGGGAGGAAAGGCCTCCTTCTCCAAAGCTTTCCAAAAGCGCGACTCCGTCTCCAAACTCCGTCTCCAAACTCCGTCTCCAAACTTTGCTCCAACTTCGCCTTCTCTTTTGCGCCTTCGCCTCTTCTCCCCTGCCCCCCCAAAAGCCCCCTTTTTCCCAACTTTCCTCTCCTCCCTTCCCCCCTCGACACTTTCCTTTCTCCTCCTCCTCCTTTCGTCCTTCCCACTTTTTTTCCTCTTTCTCTTTCCCCCCTCCCTTCATCCTCGGCTCCTCCTCTTTCCACAAAGCCACACGGCGCGCGCTCCTTTTGGACGCAAGAGCGCGCAAGGCCAGCCCCAGAGAGACAAGAGGAGTTGGGGAAGTTTTCACCTCTCCCTCCTCACCCCAAACTTGCGTTCTCCTCCCTTGTAGAAACTGGTATTTGGAAGGGGAAAGGCCTTCAGATCAAACACAAACCTACAAAAAGTATGGGAGAGATCAGAGAGAGAAACAGAGAGAGAAGTTTGAGAAGTTTCAACCTCTCGAGTTTCAGCCCACTCTTGGGTTCTCCTTCCTTGTAGAAAATCGTATTTGGAAGGGGAAGGCCTTTGGGTCAAACACAAACCTACAAAAAGTATGGGAGAGTTCGGAGAGAGAAACAGAGAGAAGTTTGGAAAGTTTGACCTCTCCAACTTCAGCACACTCGGGTTCCCCATCCTTGCAGAAAATGGTATTTGGAAAGGTCAAACACAACCTAACAAGGCAGAACTGCAAAAAGTATGGGAGAGATCAGAGAGAGAAGTTTGGGAAGTTTCAACCTCTTCTTCTTCACCCCAAACTTGGGTTCTCCTTCCTTGTAGAAACTAGTATTTGGAAGGGGAAGGCCTTTGGGTCAAACACAAACCTACAAAAAGTATGGGAGAGTTTAGAGGGAGAAAAAGAGAGAGAAATTTAGGAAGTTTCAACCTCTCCCTCTTCACCCCAAACTTGGGTTCTCTTCCCTTGTAGAAAACGGTATTTTGAAGGGGAAGGCCTTCAAGTCAAACACAAACCTATCAAGGCAGGACAAGGAAAGTAATGGGAGAGCTCAGGGAGAGAAACAGAGAGAGAAGTTTGGGAAGTTTCAACCTCTCCCTTTTCACCCCAACCTTGGGTTCTCTTTCCTTGTAGAAAATAGTATTTGGAAGGGAAAGGCCTTTGAGTGAAACACAAACCTACAAAAAGTATGGAAGAGATCAGAGAGAGAAACAGAGAGAATTTGGGAAGTTTCAGTCTCCATCTTCAGCCCACTCTTGATTTCTTCCTTGCAGAAAATAGTATTTGGAAGGGAAAGGCCTTTGGATCAAACATAAACCTACAAAAAGTATGGGAGAGATCAGGGAGAGAAACAGAGAGAGAAGTTTGGGAAGTTTCAACCTCTCCCTTTTCACCCCAACCTTGGGTTCTCTTTCCTTGTAGAAAATAGTATTTGGAAGGGAAAGGCCTTTGAGTGAAACACAAACCTACAAAAAGTATGGAAGAGATCAGAGAGAGAAACAGAGAGAATTTGGGAAGTTTCAGTCTCCATCTTCAGCCCACTCTTGATTTCTTCCTTGCAGAAAATAGTATTTGGAAGGGAAAGGCCTTTGGGTCAAACAAACCTACAAGAAGTATGGGAGAGATCAGGGAGAGAAACAGAGAGAGAAGTTTGGGAAGTTTCAACCTCTCCCTTTTCACCCCAACCTTGGGTTCTCTTTCCTTGTAGAAAATAGTATTTGGAAGAGGAAGGCCTTTGGGTCAAACACAAACCTACAAAAAGTATGAGAGAGATCAGAGAGAGAAACAGAGAGAGAAGTTTGGGAAGTTTCCCTCTCTCCCTCTTCACCCCAAACTTGGGTTCTCCTTCCTTGTAGAAAACGGTATTTGGAAGGGGAAGGCCTTCGGGTCAAACACAAACCTACAAAAAGTATGGGAGAGATCAGAGAGAGAAGTTTGGGAAGTTCCAACCAATCCCTTTTCACCCCAAACTTGGGTTCTCCTTCCTTGTAGAAACTAGCATTTGGAAGGGGAAGGCCTTCGGGTCAAACACAAATCTACAAAAAGTATGGGAGAGATCAGAGAGAGAAGTTTGGGAAGTTCCAACCAATCCCTTTTCACCCCAAACTTGGGTTCTCCTTCCTTGTAGAAACTAGCATTTGGAAGGGGAAGGCCTTCGGGTCAAACACAAACCTATCAAGACAGAAGTGCAAAAGTATGGGAGAAATCAGAGAAAGAAGTTTGGGAAGTTTCCACCTCTTCAACTTCAGCTGACTCTTGGGTTCTCCTTCCTTGCAGAAAATGGTATTTGGGAAAGGCCTTTGGGTGAAACATAACAAGGCAGGACGACAAAAGTATGGGAGAGAGATTGGCATGAAGAGATGTCTTACAGCAATCTCTGGAAAGTTTGGGATTTATCCCTTTTTCACAGCAACCCAGTGGTTGGATTATGAATTAGAGCAAGTACGGGCAAACTTGAGCCCTCTGGGTGTTTTGGACTTCAACTCCCATCATTCCTAACAGTCTCAGGCCCTTTGCTTTCCCTGCTCAGCCGCTTCTTTTCTTGTGTTCTCCTTCCTTGTAGAAATTAGCATTTGGATGAGAAAGGCCTTTGGGTCAAACACAACCTAACAAGGCAGGACTACAAAAGTATGGGAGAGATCAGGGAGAGAAGTTTGGGAAGTTTCAACCAATCACTCTTCAACCCACTCTTGGGTTCTCCTTCCTTGCAGAAACTAGTATTTGGAAGGGGAAGGCCTTCAGGTCAAACACAAACCTATCAAGACAGAAGTGCAAAAGTATGGGAGCGATCAGAGAGAGAAGTTTGGAAAGTTTCCACCTCTCCAGCTTCAGCCTATTCTTGGGTTCTCCTTCCTTGCAGAAAATGGTATTTGGATGGGAAAGGCAATGGTATGTAGAAGGGGCCTTTGAATGAAGGATCTACAACAAAGCTTAGACCCCTTCCACACTGCCATATGATCCACATTATCAAAGCAGATAATCCACATTATAGGAGTCCACACTGCCAGTTCACAGCAGATAATCTGGATGGTGGATTTGGAGACTTTGGTGGACCTCCTGCTCTGTGTGCATCATGAACTGAGCACTTCTCAGTGTGGACTCACCTCACTACCTCCATAGATGCAGGCGAAACGTCAGGAGAGAATGCCTCTAGAGTATGGCCATATAGCCCGAAAAAACCTACAACAATCCTGAGCGCTTCTCCGTTGGCCCAGGTTAAGTACATCAGGGAGTTCTTGCAATGGGGAGAGTCTCTTTTCCCTCGTGTACATAATATCCTCGAATCCTAAAGTTGGAAGGGATCCCAAGAGCTTTCCCAAGGCAGGAAGACATATCAAAGCCCTCCTGACAGATGACCACCCCCCCCCTCTGTTGAATTATAGAATACTAGCATTGGGAGTGACCCCAAAGGCTATGCAGTCCAACCCCTTGGGGGTCTCTTCCAATGCTAGTATTGAGCCAGGAAGACAAAGGGTCCTTCCCAGGGAATCCCACAATATCTGCTTTGAACTGGAATATATGACAATGTGGACTCAGATAAACCAGTTCAAGCACATATTGTGGGATTTCCTGCCTTGATATTCAGGGCTGTGTGGAAGGGCCCTGAGAGAAAGCAGGGTTAATATGTTCATAACAACTCTAATTTTAATGCAACTGTTTATATATCAAGCTTGATCCTGTTTGGACCGCACTCCAGAAAAGAAAGACGCCCTCATACATATGTATGTCCCTCCTTGTTTGTGTTTAATCATTACACAAAGCAGGCACATGGTTTAAATAAGCTAATTGTTCCTGGCTCCCTTGGCAGGCTCTGTTCTGGGCGCTTGCCTTGGGCTGTTTTGGTCCAAAGGTGAGGGGAAGGTTGGAATCAATAAGCATCTTGCATTAGGCCAGTGTTCCTCAACCTTCCTAATGCCGCGACCCCTTAATGCAGTTCCTCATGTTGTGTTGACCCCCAACCATAACATTATTTTCATTGCTACCTCATAACTAATTTTGCTTCTGTTATTAATCGTCATGTAAATATCTGATATGCAGGATGTATTTTCATTCACTGGACCAAATTTGGCACAAATACCCAATACATCCAAATTTGAATACTGGTGGGGGTTGATTTTGTCATTTGGGAGTTGTAGTTGCTGGGATTTATAGTTCACCTACAACCAAAGAGCATTCTGAAATCCACCAATGATTGAATTGAACCAAACTTGGCACACAGAACTCCCATGACCAATAGAAAATACTTTGGTGGGCATTGAGCTTAAGTTTTGGAGTTGTAGTTCACCTACATCCAGAGGGCACTGTGGACTCAAACAATGATGGATCTAGACCAAACTTGGTACAGAAACTCAATATTATTATTATTTATTATTAGTATTTATTTGACTTGTATACCACTACTCCCAATTTGGCTCAGAGCAGTTTACAGCAGTAGATTAAAACAATACAATTAACTTTAAAATACAATAAAACAAGAACAGACATATGTCCAAATGTGAACACTGGTGGAGTTTGGGGGAAATAGACCTTGACATTTGGGAGTTGTTATTGCTGGGATTTATAGTTCACCTACAATCAAATAGTATTCTGAACTCCAACGATGGAATTGAACCAAACTTGGCAAACCGAATTCCCACAACCAACAGGGTTTGGTGGGCATTGACCTTGAGTTTTAGAGTTGTAGTTCACCTACATCCAGAGAACCTTGTGGACTCAAACAATGATGGATCTGAACCAATCTTGGTACGGAAACTCAGTATGCCCAAATGTCAACACTGGTAGAGGTTGAGGAAAATAGACCTTGACATTTGGGAGCTGTAGTTGCTGGGATTTATAGTTCACCTACAACCAAAGAGCATTCTGAACTCCACTAACAATAGAATTGAACCAAACTTGGCACACAGAACTCCCACGACCAAGAGAAAATACTATAAGGGTTTCATGGGCATTGACCTTAAGTTTTGGAGTTGTAGTTCACCTACATCCAGAGGGCACTGTGGACTCAAACAGTGATGGATCTGGACCAAACTTGGTATGGAAACTCAATATGCCCTAATGTCAACACTGGTAGAGTTTTGGGAAAATAGACCTTGACATGTGGGAGCTGTAGTTGCTGGGATTTATAGTACCCTACAATCAAAGAGCATTCTGAAACCCACCAATGATAGAATTGGGCCAAACTTCCCACACCGTACACTCATGACCAACAGAAAATATTGTATGTTCTGATGGCCTTTGCTGACCCCTCTGACACCCCCCCCCCCTCGCGACACACTCAGAGGTCCTGACCCCCAGGTTGAGAAAGGGTGCATTATGCCTTTATTGAGAAGCTTTAGCTGAAAGATATAAAAGCCCTTGCTCCAAACACAGCTGGCTTTAAATACTTGCTCTGATTGAAGAGGGTGAGTTTGGCTTAACTGGCCACAGAAATATTGCTAACATGAATTAACTTGGGCCTCAATTGGGCTGCTTGGCCTGGATTCTTACACTGAGGAAGAGGAATTCCAAGGTGAGAGAACTGCCTTGAAAATTGTATTATTGTTATTGTTGGTATTATTCGGTAAAGGTTTTCCCCCTGACATTAAGTCCAGTCGTGTCCGACTCTGGGGGTTTGGTGCTCATCTCCATTTCTAAGCCGAAGAGCCGGCGTTGTCCATAGACACCTCCAAGGTCATGTGGCCAGCATGACTGCATGGAGTGCTGTTGATATTATTGTTGTTGTTGTTCATTCGTTCAGTCGTCTCCGACTCTTCGTGACCTCATGGACCAGCCCACGCCAGAGCTCCCTGTCGGCCGTCACCACCCCCAGCTCCTTCAAGGTCAGTCCAGTCACTTCAAGGATGCCATCCATCCATCTTGCCCTTGGTCGGCCCCTCTTCCTCTTGATATTATTAGTGCTATGCATTTCAGCCATTTCTTTGTTCTGGATTTCTGATGGAAAACACCTGAAACTGAATCTCCCTGCCCCACACAATGCACATGAAATAGACCATAAAGAAATCTGTGCATCACTCCACTTTTGAAAACTTTAGTTCCCAAGTAACTAAAGTATATATCATCAATCTCTGTGTTAGTTCTGATTTTATGGTACTTTTCTATCACTTTTACTTTGTTGATTAGATGTATGTGCTGCAATTTCCAGGATGGACACGAGGTGTCGCTGTTGCACATGCAAACTAGACTAATCTATTATTATTATTATTATTATTATTATTATTATTATTATTATTATTATTATTATTATTTTACTGACACAAAACACAGTAAAATAACATTAATATGGAAACAATAAACATTGAAAATAATAATAATTTTGTCAATGTTTATTGTTTCCATATTATTATTATTTTACTGTGTTTTTGTGTCAGTAAAATAATAATAATAATAATAATAATAATAATAATAATAATAATATGGAAACAATAAACATCGACGAAATCACGATCTGTCAACTGCAAAAGGCCACCTGACTTGGATCTGCGCACATCATTCGAAAATACATCACACAGTCCTAGACGCTTGGGAAGTGTTCAACTTGTGATTTTGTGATACGAAATCCAGCATAGAGATCTCGTTTGGTGTGACATACTGTGCTTTTGTGTCAATAATAATAATAATAATAATAATACTTTTTTATTTTCCGCTCTATCTTCCCAAAGGGACTCAGGGCGCATTCCAAACATATGGAGAGATTAAACATTTTTATAATAGTATTTATTTATCGTGTCATCAGCAACCATTGTATTACAATTCTAACAGAGCAAAACAAACACACAGATTAAAAAGAAAAAGGAAAAAAAACACACAGATTTTGCAAATTTGGTATTTGGTTAAATGTCCTTTGAGCAGTATCTGGCCACTTGGAGTGCCTCTGGGGTTGCCGCAAGAAGGTCCTCCATTGTACATGTGGCAGGGCTCAGGGTGCATTGCAGCAGGTGGTCAGTGGTTTGCTCTTCTCCGCACTCGCATGCCGAGGATTGCACCCTGTAGCCCCATTTCTTGAGGTTGGCTCTGCATCTCGTGGTGCCAGAGCGCAGTCTGTTCAGCGCCTTCCAAGTCGTCCAGTCTTCTGAGTGCCCAGGGGGGAGTCTCTCATCTGGTATCAGCCATGAATTGAGGTGCTGGGTTTGGGCCTGCCACTTTTGGACTCTCGCTTGCTGGGTTGCTGTGAGTTTTCCGGGCTGTATGGCCATGTTCCAGAAGCATTCTCTACTGACGTTTTGCCCACATCTATGGCAGGCAACCTCAGAAATTGAGGGGTCCTCATCTCAACCTCTTAGAATGCCTGCCATAGATGTGGGTGAAATGTCAGGAAAGAATGCTTCTCAAAATTCACAGCAATCCAGAGGAACCATGGACACAATCTGGCTACCAGTATTTCTTTTTAAAAAACCCTCTAAATTCAGGATAGTCTGTGTTGTTGTTGTTGTTCATTCGTTCAGTCGTCTCCGACTCTTCGTGACCTCATGGACCAGCGCACGCCAGAGCTCCCTGTCGGCCGTCACCACCCCCAGCTCCTTCAAGGTCAGTCCCGTCACTTCAAGGATGCCGTCCATCCATCTCGCCCTTGGTCGGCCCCTCTTCCTTTTGCCTTCCACTTTCCCCAGCATCATTGTCTTCTCCAGGCTTTGCTGTCTCCTCATGATAGTCTCCTCAGGATAGTCTGTAGCCTCGAACAATTCATCCTCTGTGCATGAGGCAGGGCATGATGGACAAGCACACAGATATGGAGTTGTTTGTTCTGCTCAACAGTCACACAAGGTGTGGGATTCTTCTAGGTCGTGCCATTTTGCCAGGTTCCCTTTTGATGTGCCCACTCCACTTCTGAGTCTGTTCAGGGACTTCCAAGTTGCCTGTTCTTGGTCTTGGAGGAAGACCCTCCTGGTGGGCCACCCAATTGGGATTTCCTGGTTTAGCTGCCCAGAGGGATGCTCTTGCTGATGCTGGAGGAACATTAAGAGGAGTGGTGGTTCTCATGAAGCTTTCCCTTGATTTGAGTCTACTGGGAGGAGACTGATACTTACTTTACTTACTTGTTTGTGTAGGTGATCCTTGGTAGCTCGAGGATGATGGGCCTCCAAGTGTAGTGTCGTGCCGGTAGGCCCATAGGTGACTGTGGAACCCTATTCTTATTTATTGATTGATTGATTGATTGATTGATTTATGACATTTTTATCCTGTCCATTTCAACCCAAAGGCGACTCAGGGTGGTGTACAGACTAGCAACAATTTGATGCCATATATAAAAACATATTTTTATATTATATTTATATATATTATATTATATTTATATTAGTCCAGAGGACAGGAGCAGAATTCAAAACGATCTTGACAGATTAGAGATGTGATTGGCCAAAACTAACAAAATGAAGTTCAACAGTGACAAATGCAAGATACTCCACTTTGGCAGAAAAAATGAAATGCAAAGATACAGAGTGGGGGACAATGCCTGCCTCGAGAGCAGTACGTGTGGAAAAGATCTTGGAGTCCTCGTGGACAACAAGTTAAACATGAGCCAACAATGTGATGTGGCGGCAAAAAAAGCCAATGGGATTTTGGCCTGCATCAAGAGGAGCCTAGTGTCTAGATCTAAGGAAGTCATGCTACCCCTCTATTCTGCTTTGGTTAGACCACATCTGGAATATTGTGTCCAATTCTGGGCACCACAATTCAAGAGAGATATTGACAAGCTGGAATGTGTCCAGAGGAGGGCGACTAAAATGATCAAGGGTCTGGAGAACAAGCCCTATGAGGAGCGGCTTAAGGAGCTGGGCATGTTTAGCCTGAAGAAGAGAAGGCTGAGAGGAGATATGATAGCCATGTATAAATATGTGAGAGGAAGCCACAGGGAGGAGGGAGCAAGCTTGTTTCCTGCTTCCTTGGAGACTAGGACGCAATGGAGAAATGGCTTCAAACTACAAGAGAGGAGATTCCATCTGAACATGAGGAAGAACTTCCTGACTGTGAGAGCCGTTCAGCAGTGGAACTCTCTGCCCCGGAGTGTGGTGGAGGCTCCTTCTTTGGAAGCTTTTAAGCAGAGGCTGGATGGCCATCTGTCAGGGGTGATTTGAATGCAATATTCCTGCTTCTTGGCAGAATGGGGTTGGACTGGATGGCCCATGAGGTCTCTTCCAACTCTTTGATTCTATGATTCTATGATATTTGTATATTATTTATTTACTATACTTGTATACCGCCTTTCTCAGCCTATCAGCGACTCAAGGCGGTTTACAACAAGTCAGTACAACATAGTAGCAAAATACAGATTAAGCATTAAAACAATATAAAACCACAATAGAAACAATAAAAACCAACATCATTATCATTAGCAGCGTCTCCTAGTTAAATAACGCTGTCCAAGTTCCATTGTCAAATGATTCCATTTCCTATGTCAGTTACTCTGCATTTGTAAACGCTTGCTCATATAACCATGTTACCTTGTCTCTGAAACGTTAAGAGTGAGGGAGCCGATCTAAGCTCCTTAGGGAGGGCGTTCCATAGCCAAGGGGCTACCACTGAGAAGGCCCTGTCTCTCGTCCCTGCCAGACGTACTTGTGATGAAGGCAGGATCGAGAGCAGGGCCTTCCCGGACGATCTTAAAGTCCTAAATGGTTCATAAGGGAAGATGCGTTCGGACAGGTAAGTTGGACCAGAACCATGTAGGGCAGGGGTCAGGAACCTTCGGCCCTCCAGGTGTGGTGGACTTCAACTCCCACAATTCCTTGGGCCGAGGTAAGCCTTTGGGGCAAATGCCGAGCCTCAAGGAATTGTGGGAGTTGAAGTCCACCACACCTGGAGGGCCGAAGGTTCCCCATGCCTGATGTAGGGCTTTATAGGCTAAAACCAGCACTTTGAATTGTGCCCGGTAGCAAACTGGCAGACAGTGGAGCTGACGCAACAGAGGAGTTGTATGCTCTCTAAGTGTCTCTCCTGTTAGCAATCTGTCTGCCGCCCATTGGACCATGTGAAGCTTCTGGACAGTCTTCAGAGGCAGCCCCACGTAGAGTGCGCTGCAGTAGTCTATACAGGATGTAACCACAGCGTGGACTACTGTGGCCAAGTCAGACATACACATGTCGGTTAAAAGAATTAAATCACATCCTAATACATATAAAAACTATAAAAGTCTATAAAATAGTGTTTTCCAATCCAGTTCCTCATCTGTTTATATCCTCTTTAGCCGTTACATATTCTTTCCAGTTGTATTTATTTGATCACGTTGAAGTTTCAAACGCCTGCTCAAAGAGTAAATGTTTTCACTCTTTCAAAAAGTAAAGGGGAGAAGGAGTTGGTCTAATATCCCTGGGCAGGGAGTTCCAACAGCCAAGGGGCCACCACTGAGAAGGCCCTGTCTCTCGTCCCCGCTAGACACACCTGTGAGGCAGGAGGGATGGAAAGCAGGGCCTCCCCAGATGATCTTAAATGTCTAGAAGGTTCATAGGAGGAGATACGTTTGGATAGATAAGCTGGGCCGGAATCATTAATGTTTCCCTCATACTTGGATGAGCCAATGAACATGTGCTATTTGACATCCTAACAACACCAATGCTCTTTGGGTAGGCATCTTATGTGATTGTTAATGTATGCCAAGTATGGATATAGAATCCCAGAATTGGAAGGGACCCCAAAGGTCATCCAGTCTGACCCCCTTTTGACAGACAGGAAAATCACAACAGGGATTTAGGGAACCAAATAGAAGCATTAATATTTCCTTCTCACTTGGGTGAGCCAATGCACATGTGCTATTTGATATCTTGCTCGCAGAGTCCTAACAACACCAGTGTTTTCAGGCAGGCATCCTATGTCCATCGGCCTGTCACTGAACATCGAGAAAACCAAAGTGCTGTTCCAGCGGTCACCAGCCAATCCCTCTCCAATGCCAGAAATACAGCTTAATAGTGTAACACTAGAAAATGTTGACCATTTCCGCTCCCTTGGCAGCCCCCTCTCCACCAAAGTCAACATTGACACCGAAATACAACACCACCTGAGCTCTGCGAGTGCAGCATTTTTTGGAATGAAGCAGAGATAGTTAGAGGACCGGGACATCCATTGGGATACTCAGGGATGGCTCAACCCATTACGCAAAGTAAGCATTTGCAGTATAGTTGATTTTGCCCAAGGGCGATCTTGAGGCACTCTTGGGGGAAAATAGACCATGATATGCGAGTTGTAGTTATTGGGATGTATAATTCATCTACAATCAAAGAGCATTCTGAACTCCACCAATGATGGAATTGAACCAAATATGGCACACAGAACTCCCACGATGAAGAGAAAATCAGTGATTGGTTGGGGGGCGGGGGCTAAATACTATTTGCTTACCGATGAAAATTACCTAGGGCCGCCTCTGGGGATACCAAGGGGCTTGTTTATAAAGCGATTGTCCTCCCAACCCTGCTATATGCCTGCGAAACATGGACTGTCTACAGATGTCACACTCCTAGAATGATTCCATCAGCGCTGTCTTCGGAAAATCCTGCAAATCGCTTGGGTAGACAAGCAGACAAATGTCAGAGTGCTGGAAGAAGCAAAGACCACCAGCACTGAAGCGATGGTCCTCTGCCACCAACTCCGCTGGACCAATCACGTTGTCTGGATGCCCAACCACCGTCTCGCAAAGCAGTTGCTCTACTCCGAACTCAAAACAGAAAACGAATATTGACAAGCTAGAATGTATCCAGAGGAGGGTGACTAAAATGATCAAGGGTCTGGAGACCAAGCCCTATGAGGAGCGGCTTAAAGAGCTGGGCATGTTTAGCCTGAAGAAGAGAAGGCTGAGAGGAGACATGATAGCCATGTATAATTATGTGAGAGGAAGTCACAGGGAGGAGGAGGGAGCAAGCTTTTTTTCTGCTTCCCTGGAGACTAGGATGTGGAAAAATGGCTCCAAACTACAAGAAAGGAGATTCCATCTGAACATGAGGAAGAACTTCCTGACTGTGAGAGCCATTCAGCAGTGGAACTCTCTGCCCTGGAGTGTGGTGGAGGCTCCTTCTTTGGAAGCTTTTAAACAGAGGCTGGATGACCATCTGTCAGGGGTGATTTGAATGCAATATTCCTGCTTCTTGGCAGGGGGTTGGACTAGATGGTCCATGAGGTCTCTTCCAACTCTTTGATTCTATGATTCTATGACTCCCTTCTTTTGCATGCTCCCCTTTTGTTGCTTTCCCACCCCTTCATCCTGGAGCTTTTTTTTCCAGGGGAAGGAAAGCAGCGATGGGGTTAAATGGGAGGCCGGCCCCTCTGTCCTCTTCCAGCTCCATTCCTGGGACCTTTAAATGGGCATGGAGTGCGTTTGCGCCCGAGGCTGGGGCCTTGGCAGCCGAGTGCTGGGCAGGGCAGAGCAGAAGGGCAAACAGAGAGGCCGGGTGTGGTGCCCAAGCAGAGGGAGGAAGGGCCCTCTTTTGGGTACATTGCTGGCACACTGAGCCAGAGAGAGAGAAGGAATGTGCATGGAGTGGTGTGCTCTTTTTCTTCGGAGGGGTGTGTGCCGAACTCAGTAGAATACCGCATGTGTGTATATGTTCAGTTGTTGTTTGCCTCCACAGAGAGAGAAGTGTGGGTTGCATTTTTGGGAACCCAAGCAAGAAGGGGAAACCATCGAGTGTGAGTCAATGTTGTGGCTGCACTAAAGGGAGAAAAGCAATGTGACAGCAAAGGGGTGTGTGTGTGTATGCTTGTGTAAAAGAGGAGTGCATGGATTAATGTAGGCGGTGCACACCCTGCACCGGAGAAGGGGACAACGACGACAACAAAGTTGCAAAGTTTGTGTCTGGAGAAGTCACTTTGTATGTGTTTGTGAGAAAGAGTAAAGTTGATTTCTGTGCATCATCAAGAGAAGAGGAAGGCAACATTTCCATACCATCGGAAGACTTGTGGCGTTTGTGTCTTTTGGAAGAGAGAAGTTGGATTGTGTGTTTGTGAGAATGTAAGAAAGAGTAAAGTTGATTTCTGTGCATCATCGAGAGAAGCGGAAGGCAACATTTCCATGCCATCGGAAGACTTGTGACGTTTGTGTCTTTTGGAAGAGAGAAGTTGGATTGTGTGTTTGTGAGAATGTAAAGGCGATTTCTGCTCATGTGCAAGAGATAGGAAAAGAACAGGCGGGAAGTGTGCCAAGGCTGCATTCGTCCGGAGAACGTCTGCCACCGCGAAAAGCAACCCAAACATGGATTGTGTGCGTTTGTGAAAATATTGGTGAAAAGGAGAGACTAAGGGTGATTTTTGGGCATCGAGAAACAATCAGAAAGTTTCATCACAAGACATCTACCATCGCAAAAGGCAACCCAAACGTGGATTGTGCGCATTTGTGAAAATATTGGTGAAAAGGAGAGACTAAGGGTGATTTCTGGGCATTGAGAGACAGGCAGAAAATTTCATCACAAGACATCTGCCATCGCAAAAGGCAACCCTAACATGGATTGTGCACGTTTGTGAAAATATTGGTGAAAAGGAGAGACTAAGGGTGATTTTTGGGCATCGAGAAACAATCAGAAAGTTTCATCACAAGACATCTGCCATCACAAAAGGCAACCCAAACGTGGATTGTGCACGTTTGTGAAAATATTGGTGAAAAGGAGAGACTAAGGGTGATTTCTGGGCATCGAGAGACAGGCAGAAAGTTTCATCACAAGACACCTGCCATCGCAAAAGGCAACCCTAACATGGATTGTGTGCATTTGTGAAAATATTGGTGAAAAGGAGAGACTAAGGGTGATTTCTGGGCATCGAGAGACAGGCAGAAAGTTTCATCACAAGACATCTGCCATCGCAAAAGGCAACCCAAACGTGGATTGTGCATGTTTGTGAAAATATTGGTGAAAAGGAGAGACTAAGGGTGATTTCTGGGCATCGAGAAACAGGCAGAAAGTTCCATCACAAGACATCTGCCATCGCAAAAGGCAACCCTAACATGGATTGTGCATGTTTGTGAAAATATTGGTGAAAAGGAGAGACTAAAGGTGATTTCTAGGCATTGAGAAACAGGCAGAAAGTTTCATCACAAGACATCTGCCATCGCAAAAGGCAACCCAAACATGGATTGTGCACGTTTGTGAAAATATTGGTGAAAAGGGGAGACTAAGGGTGATTTCTGATCATTGAGAGACAGGCAGAAAGTTTGCCAGGACTGCGCTCATCATCACAAGACGCCTGCCGTCGCAAACAACCAAACGCAACAGGATTGTGGGACCTTCTTGAAATTGTTTACAAGTTACTCAACCTTTTATCATCTGTGGATGAGTTGTACAGTTTGTGTATTGAAGCGGAGAGAAGTTGGGTTGTCTGCCTTTGTGAGAACGACACTGAGTCAGGTTGATTTCTCTGTAAGAGGAGAAAAGAGCACGAAGTTGGCCAGGACTGCGTTCGTCGAGACTTGTGCCGTTTGCAAGCGACCCAAAACAACGTTGGATTGTTTGTGAGAATGCCTGTGAGAAGGAGAGACATTGGGCATTGAGAGACAGGCAGAAAGCTTGCCAGGATCTGCCTACATACAAAGACGTTTGCCATTGTGAGGACACCAACATATCACCAAACTGTGAGACTACCTTGAAAGTTGTCTGACCAAGAGAGAAGGCCTCTCCATCCTTTGCTTCGGATATCAAAAAGCCAGGTTGACCGCCCCTGAAGGAGATGGTGACTGTGACCCTTGTGGGTCAGAACGATGCCCCATTGACGTAGGGGAGCCTGGTCCAGGTAGCCGCAGACATCCTTTGTTGGATGTGTCCGAAGGTGTCATAGCAACCTTTGGAGCTGCGTTCACCATGGCAGCCGAAGTGCGACTGAAGAAGCTGGAGGAGCTGGTCCTGGACCGGAGATCGGTGGGCTTGGAGACTTTGGTGGACCTCCTACTCTGTGTCCATCATGAGCTGAGCACCTCTCCGTTGGCCCAGGAGAAGTACATCAGGGAGTTCTTGCAATGGGGTGAGTCACCTTTGCCTTGTGTACATCCTAGAGTTGGAAGGGTTTCCAAGAGCTATTCCCCTTTCTGCTAGGCAGGAAGACCTATCAAAGCCCTCCTGACAGATGGCCATCCAGCTTCTGTTGAATCACAGAATACTAGCATTGGAGGAGACTTCAAGGGCTATGCAACCCAACCCCTTGGGGTCTCTTCCAATGCTAGTATTCAGCTAGTATTCAGCCATATCAAAGCCCTCCAGACAGTTGGCCATCCAGCCTCTGCTGAATCACAGAATACTAGCATTGGAGGAGACTTCAAGGGCTATGCAGTCCAACCCCTTCAGCCAAGTATTCATAGAATCAAAGAGTTGGAAGAGACCTCATGGGCCATCCAGTCCAACCCCATTCTGCCAAGAAGCAGGAATATTGCATTCAAATCACCCCTGACAAATGGCCATCCAGCCTCTGCTTAAAAGCTTCCAAAGAAGGAGCCTCCACCACACTCCGGGGCAGAGAGTTCCACTGCTGAACGGCTCTCACAGTCAGGAAGTTCTTCCTCATGTTCAGATGGAATCTCCTCTCTTGTAGTTTGAAGCCATTGTTCCGCGTCCTAGTCTCCAGGGAAGCAGCTAGTATTCAGCCATCTCAAAGCCCTCCCGACAGATGGCCATCCAGCCTCTGTTGAATCACAGAATACTAGCATTGGAGGAGACCTCAAGGGCTATGCAGTCCAACCCCTTGGGGTCTCTTCCAATGCTAGTATTCAGCCAGTAAGACACAGGGCCCTTCCATACAGCTATATAACCCAGAATATCAAGTCAGATAATCCACATTATCAAGTCAGATAATCCACAAATCAGATAATCCACATAATCCACGCTTTGAACTAGGTTATCTGAGTCCACACTGTCATATCATCTAGTTCAATGTGGATTTTATACAGCTGTGTGGAAGGAGCCACAATCAAAGCCCTCCTGACAGATGGCCTTCCAGACTCTGAGTAAAAGCCTTTCACGAAGCGGTCAGTTGTCTGTGAGGCCCTTTCTGCACTGCTGTATAAAATCCAGATTATATGCTTTGAACTGGATTATATCACAGTACAGATACAGATATTCCAGTTCAAAGCAGATAATGTGGATTATCTCCTTGGATAATCTGGATTATATGGAAGCGTAGAAGGGGCCTGAGATCCATGGGTCCCTTTTTCTTGTAGGGCTACTGATTTACTCTTTGCCCATGAAGTGCAATGCTAGAAATTTGTAGTTTTGATAGCTGAAAGAAAGCAATTTCTATCCTTCTCTTTTTTGGTATGTTTTGTTGTTGTTGAAGGTTTTCACGGCCGGAATCACTGGGTTGCTGTGAATTTTCTGGGCTGTCTGGCTATGTTCCAGAAGCATTCTCTCCCGACATTTCGCCCACATCTATGGCAGGCATCCTCAGAGGTTGACAGCCTCAGGTTCCTTCCTTTTCCAGACTGTCTGGCTATGTTCCAGAAGCATTCTCTCCTGATGTTTCGCCCACATCTATGGCAGCCATCCTCAGAGGTTGACAGCCTCAGGTTCCTTCCTTTTCCGGGCTGTCTGGCTATGTTCCAGAAGCATTCTCTCCTGACATTTCACCCACTTCTATTGCAGACATCCTCAGAGGTTGACAGTCTCAGGTCTCTTCCTTTTTCCAGGCTGTCTGGCTATGTTCCAGAAGCATTATCTCCTGACATTTTGCCCATATCTATGGCAGGCGTCCTCAGAGGTTGACAGCCTCAGGCCCTTTCCTTTGTCTACTTGAGGCAGGTGTGAATGTTGCAATTGGCCACCTTGATTAGCACTGAATGGCCTTGCAGCTTCAAAGCTTGGCTGCTTCCTGCCTGGGGGAATCCTTTGTTGGGAGGTGTTAGCTGGCTCTGATTGTTTCCTATCCAGAATTCTCGTTTTCTTAGTGTTGCTCTTTATTTACTATCCTGATTTTAGAGGATTTTTTTTAAAGTACTGGTAGCCAGATTGTGTTCATTTTCATGGTTTGACTGGATTGCTGTGAATTTTGAGAAGCATCCTCTCCTGATATTTTGCCTACATCTATGGGAGGTATCCTAAGAGGCTGAGAGGATGAGGACCCCTCAACCTCTGAGATTGCCTGCCATAGATGTGGGCGAAATGTCAGGAGAGAATGCTTCCGGAAGATGGCCAGACAGCCCAGAAAACACACAGCATCCTATTTTGTTGTTTATGTACACTATGCATGAGCACCGAGTATTACATTATATTAGCTTTTGTGAGTATATGTGCAAGTTACTCTGGGCGTACCTACACTGGAGAATTAATGCAGTTTGATACCGCTTTAACTGCTATGGAATCTTGGGAGCTGTCATTTGACCCTTATCTGCTAAAGAGTTTTGGTGCCTCCCCAAACTACATCTCCCAGGATTCCCATGGCAGTTGAAGTGGTGCCAATCTGCATTAATTCTCCAGTGTAGATGCACCATGCAATCTGTTCTTCCCAAGGCTTGGAGTTCTCTTTTCCCTGCTGCAAAGCTTGTATTTTAGTGACAGGTGTGAGATCTTCTCCAAAATACGATTCTTTTCCCTTCGAATCAATTCTCCTTTTGTCTTCAAATGTCTAGCATTGCGCAGAGAGTGCAACGCTGGAAACTGTTCACGCCGGAGAGCTCTTTCTATTTGTTCAGTCCACATTCCTGTGGTCATTCCGCCTGCCCCTTTGCTTTGGTTCACTAAGCTGCCTTTCTAAATGCTCAACCGAAGCTTTAAAAGTGCCGTAGTGCCAGGAAATTTGGGGACAGAAGGCATATTTCATTCTGGTTTGCAAGGAAACGTGCCTTAGGGTCGCCATAACTCGGAAATGACGCAGAAGCACACAACAGCAATAACAAATCCCAATTCTGCCCCTCTTTTTGCTATACTCATCTTTATATAATACTAGCCATCCCCTGCCATGTGTCGCTGTGGCCCAATTCTATCATTGGTGGGGTTCAGAATGCTCTGTGATTGTAGGTGAACTATAAATCCCAGCAACTACAACTCCCAAATGTCAAGGTCTATTTTCCCCAAACTCCATCTGTGTTTCTAGCTGGGCATATGGAATATTTGTGCCAAGTTTGGTCCAGATCCATTATTGTTTGAGTCTACAGTGCTCTCTGGATGTAGGTGTACTACAACTCCCAAACTTAAGGTTAATGCCCACCAAACCCTTCTAGTATTTGCTGTTGGTTGTGGGAGAACTGTGTGTCAGGTTTGGTTCAATTCTATCCTTGGTGGGATTCAGAATGCTCTGTGATTGTAGGTGAACTATAAATCCCAGCAACTACAACTCCCAAATTTCAAGATTCTGTTTTCCCCAAACTTCACCAGTGTTCACATTTGGGCATATTGATTATTTGTGGAGAGTTTGGTCCAGATACATCATTGTTTGAGTCCACAGTGATCTCTGAATGTAGGTGAACTACAACTCCAAAACCAAAGGGCACTGCCCACCAAACCCTTCCAGTATTTTCTGTTGGTCATAGGAGAACTGTGTGTCAAGTTTGGTTCAATTCCATCGTTGTTGGGGTTCAGAATGCTCTGTGATTGTAGGTGAACTATAAATCCCAGCAATTACAACTCCCAAATGTCAAGATTCTATATTCCCCAAACTCTATCAGTGTTCGCATTTGGGCATATTGAGCATTCATGCCAAGTTTGGTCCAGATCCATCATTGAATGATCTCTGGATGTAGGTGAACTACAACTCCAAAACCAAATGGCACTGCCCACCAAACCCTTCCAGTATTTTCTGTTGGTCATGGGAGAACTGTGTGCCAAGTTTGGTTCAATTCCATCGTTGGTGGGGTTCAGAATGCTCTGTGATTGCAGGTGAACTATAAATCCCAGCAACTACAACTCCCAAATGTCAAGATTCTATTTTCCTCAAACTCCACCAGTGTTCACATTTGGGCATATAGAGTATTTGTGTAGAGTTTGGTCCAGATCCATCATTGTTTGAGTCCACAATGATCTCTGGATGTAGGTGAACTACAACTCCAAAACCAAAGGACACTGCCCACCAAACCCTTCCAGTATTTTCTGTTGATCATGGGAGAACTGTGTGCCAAGTTTGGTTCAATTCCATCGTTGGTGGAGTTCAGAATGGTCTTTGATTGTAGGTGAACTACATATCCCAGCAACTACAACTCCCAAATGTCAAGATTCTATTTTCACCAAACTTCACCAGTGTTGACATTTGGGCATATTGAGTATTTGTGTAGAGTTTGGTCCAGATCCATCATTGTTTGAGTCCACAATGATCTCTGGATGTAGGTGAACTACAACTCCAAAACCAAACGACACTGCCCACCAAACCCTTCCAGTATTTTCTGTTGGTCATGGGAGAACTGTGTGCCAAGTTTGGTTCAATTCCATCGTTGGTGGAGTTCAGAATGGTCTTTGATGGTAGGTTAACTTTAAATCCCAGTCTCCCCACCCTTCTACCTCTATCTATCCATCCGTCCGTCCATCCGTCTGTCCGTCCATCTATCCACCCATCTATCCACCTATCTATCTATCCATCCATCTATCTATCTATCTATCTATCTATCTATCCATCCATCCATCCATCCATCCATCTATCCATCCATCTATCCATCCATCTATCCATCCATCTATCCATCCATCTATCCATCTGTCCATCCATCTGTCCATCCATCTATCCATCTATCTGTCCATCTATCTGTCCATCTATCTGTCCATCTATCTATCTGTCCATCTATCTATCTGTCCATCTATCTATCTATCTATCTATCTATCTATCTATCCATCTATCCACCCACCCATCCATCCATCCATCTATCCATTGATCCATCCATCCATCCATCCATTGATCCATCCATCCATCTATCCATTGATCCATCCATCCATCCATCCATCTATCCATCCATCTATCCATCCATCTATCCATCCATCTATCCATCCATCTATCCATCCATCTATCCATCCATCTATCCATCCATCTATCCATCCATCCATCCATCCATCCATCCATCTAACCATCCATTTATCCATCCATTCATCCATCTGTCCTTCCATCCATCTATCCTTCCATCTATCCTTCCATCTATCCTTCCATCTATCCTTCCATCTATCCTTCCATCTATCCATCTATCCATCTATCCATCTATCTATCTATCCATCCATCCATCCATCTATCCATCCATCTATCCATCCATCCATCCATCCATCTATCCATCCATCCATCTATCCATCCATCCATCCATCTATCCATCCATCCATCTATCCATCCATCCATCCATCCATCCATCCATCCATCTAACCATCCATTTATCCATCCATTCATCCATCTGTCCTTCCATCCATCTATCCTTCCATCCATCTATCCACCCACCCACCCATCCATCTAACCCTCTATGTTGGACTGTCTGTCTCTCTTTATGTCTGTCTGTCCATCCAGCCATCCATCCAACCCGACTGTTAGGAATGATGGGAGTTGAAGTCCAAAACACCTGGAGGGCCCAAGTTTGCCCAGGCCTGCTCTATCCCCATCTATATCTGTCTCCATCAATCTCTGTCTATATCCCCATCCTTCTATCTATATCAATATCGATATCTGTCTCTCTGCATCTGTCTATTTCTCTATGCATCCCTCCAAAATGTTTATCTTTGCAACAGCAAAGCCGACACATGTGAACTTCATGCAACCTTGTTTGTTTGTTTTGCAAACAAACAAACGGAAAACAAGGCCACAAAACAAAGCCCTTCCCTGCTCTTTCTAGCAGGATCTGGGTGAAGTTCAGCAGAAAGAAGGGGAATGCAATCCCACCCCTCGGGACCCCTCCCCTTGGCGGCTGGTGCAGACTGCCTTTTGTGGACAAGATGGCACAGCCCTTCCCTTCCCTGCCTTTGCTTTGCTTGCCTTTCCCTGGGAGATCCAGCTGCTCTGGGGCCTGTGGGATGTGTGGCTGGGATCTTTGCGCAACGCCATAAAAGGCCACCCGCTTTGGATGCAAAGCTGAGCCCCGTTTCAACTCCCAGGATTGCATAGCATCACATAGTTGGGGTTAAAGTGTTGCCAAACTGCATTAACTCTATAGTGTAGATCAGTGTTTCTCAACCTGGGGGTTGGGACCCCTGAGGGGGGTCACGAGGGATTGTCAGAGGGGTTGCCAAAGACCATTAGAAAACACAGTATTTTATGTTGGTCATGGGGGTTCTGTGTGCCAAGTTTGGCCCAATTCTATCATTGGTGGGGTTCAGAATGCTCTTTGATTGTAAGTGAACTATAAATCCCAGCAACTATAACTCCCAAATGTCAAGATATATTTTCCTCAAATTCCACCAGTGTTGACATTTGGGCATATTGAGTATTCGTGCCAATCCATCATTGTTTGAGTCCACAGTGCTCTCTGGATGTAGGTGAACTACAACTCTAAAACTGAAGGTCAATGCCCACCAAACCCTTCTAGGATTTTCTCTTGGTCATGGGAGTTCTGTGTGGGAAGCTTGGTTCAATTCCATCGCTGGTGGAGTTCAGAATGCTCTTTGATTGTAGGTTAACTATACATCCCAGCAACTACAACTCCCAAATGTCAAGGTCAAATTCCCCCAAACTCCACCAGTGTTCACATTTGGGCATATTGAGTAGTCGTGCCAAGTTTGGTCCTGATCCATTATTGTTTGAGTCCACAGTGCTCTCTGGATGTAGGTGAACTACAACTCCCAAACTGAAGGTCAGTGCTCACCAAACCCTTCCAGTACTTTTTGTTGGCCATAGGAGTTTTGTGTGCCAAGTTTGGTTCAATCCCAACATCGGTGGAGTTCAGAATGCTCTTTGATTGTAGGTGAACGATAAATCCCAGCAACTACAACTCCCAAATGACAAAATCAATCCCTCCCATTAAGAAGGTTGAGAACCACTGGTGTAGATGCACCCTTTGAAACAGTAGTTCCCAACCTTCCTAATGCCGCGACCCCTTAATACAGTTCCTCATGTTGTGTTGACCCCCAACCATAACATTATTTTCGTTGCTACTTACTAAATCTAATTTTGCTACTGTTATGAATCAGAATGTAAATATCTGATATGCGGATATATTTTCATTCCCTGGACCAAATTTGGCCCAAATACCCAATACATCAAAATTTTGAGCGTAGGAACCAAGTCTAATCACAAAGTTCATTTGTGTTGCATGTACCTTTTTCAGAGAGCCTGAATGTTCATTTTATATGCTTTTAATACTCTGCCATGAGGAAAGAGGACCTCTGAGCATGGGCAGAGTTCTTTGTTGGATTCCTGGGCATGGATTCCTGGGCAAAGCAATTGTGTGCATTTTGAATACAATCCCAGGAAGAAAGAGGACCTCTGAGCATGGGCAAAGTGCAATTTTTAAACTCTTGGAGGTGAGTTGTAGGTTTTTTCGGGCTATATGGCCATGTTCTAGAGGCATTCTCTCCTGACGTTTTGCCTGCATCTATGGCAAGCATCCTCAGAGGTAGTGAGGTCTGTTGGAACTAGGAAAATGGGTTTATATATCTGTGGAATGACCAGGGTGGGACAAAGAACTCTTGTCTGCTGGAGCTAGGTGTGAATGTTTCAACTGACCACCTTGATTAGCATTTGATGGCCTGGCATTGTCATGGCTTAATGCTATGGGATTGTGAGAGTTGTAGTACTGCAAGATCTTTAGCCTTCTCTGCCTTTTCAAAGCCTAAGATCCCATAGCAGTGAGCCAAGGCAGTGAACTGGAGGGAAATTCTGAGAGTATCTTGGACCACAAGAAGATCCAACCAGTCCATACTCCAGGAAATAAAGCCCGGCTGCTCAGTGGAGGAAATAATATTATAGGCAAAAATGAAGTGCACGCGTCTGCATTTTAGATGGATTAGGGATCAGGTGGTTTTCCCTGTAATAGGCAGTAAGAGCACCTAAAGCTTTGGAGAGCTTCTGTTCAACCATCTCAAAGCTCCCTGCTTGAGCAGTGATGGCATGATCGTCAGCATAGATGAACATTTGAAAATTTGAAAAAAATGAAAATTTTGAGTCCCCTTTCGGGAGAGATAAAGCAGGGTATAATTTTTTTTATCGTGTCAGGAGCAACCAGACATTTGTATTACATTTTTAACAAAACAAACAGACAGACAGACAAAAACACAGAGTTTGCAGACTTGGTATTCTATTAAATGTCCTTTGACCAGTATCTGGCCACTTGGAGTGCCTCTGGTGTTGCCGCAAGGAGGTCCTCCCTTGTGCATGTGGCAGGGCTCAGGTTGCATTGCAGCAGGTGGTCAGTGGTTTGCTCCTCTCTGCACTCGCATGTCGTGGACTCCACTTTGTGGCCCCATTTCTGAATGTTGGCTCTGCATCTCGTGGTGCCAGAGTGCAGTCTGTTCAGCGCCTTCCAAGTCGCCCAGTCCTCTGTGTGCCCAGGGGGGAGTCTCTCATCTGGTATCAGCCATTGATTGAGGTTCTGGGTTTGAGCCTGCCACTTTTGGACTCTCGCTTGCTGGGATGTTCCAGAGAGTGTCTCTGTAGATCTTAGAAAACTATTTCTTGATTTAAGTCGTTAACGTGCTGGCTGATACCCAAACAAGGGATGAGCTGGAGGTGTCACTGCTTTGGTCCTTTCACTATTGGCTGCTACTTCCCGGCGGATGTCAGGTGGTGCAATACTGGCTAGACAGTGTAATTTCTCCAGTGGTGTAGGGCACAGACACCCCGTGATAATGCGGCATGTCTAATTAAGAGCCACATCTACTGTTTTAGTGTGGTGAGATGTGTTCCACACTGGGCATGCATACTCAGCAGCAGAGTAGCACAGCGCAAGGGCAGATGTCTTCACTGTGTCTGGTTGTGATCCCCAGGTTGTGCCAGTCAGCTTTCGTATGATATTGTTTCTAGCACCCACTTTTTGCTGGATGTTCAGGCAGTGCTTCTTGTAGGTCAGGGCACGGTCCAGAGTGACTCCCAGGTATTTGGGTGTGCTGCAATGCTCCAGTGGGATTCCTTCCCAGGTCATCCTCAGAGCTTGGGATGCTTGTCTGTTCTTGAGATGAAAGGCACATGTCTGTGTTTTAGATGGATTAGGGATCAGCTGGTTTTCCCTGTAGTAGGTGGTAAGGGCACCTAGAGCTTCAGAGAGCTTCTGTTCAACCATCTCAAAGCTCCCTGCTTGAGCAGTGATGGCACAATCGTCAGCATAGATGAAACTCTCTGTCTCTTCTGGCAGTGGCTGGTCATTTGTGTAGATATGGAACATGGATGAAGCAAGCACGCTCCTCTGAGGCAGGCCGTTCTTCTGATTTTGCCATCTGCTTCTCTGGCCCTGGAAATTACACATAGATAGAGGTATATATAGGCTTCTCCCCATCTTCGGCATCTTGAAGGCTTGTGTTTGCTTCCAGCCGTGGGTCGGTCCTGTCGCTCCGTCTCTCTGCCAAAGAGCTTTGCTCGTAAACTTACTCCTCAATCGGATTGCCAGCATTTTCTGGCATTTTCCAGATGGGTGCCTAAATACCTCTCCTCTTTTTAAGCAGTCCCTATTTATCTACTCACATTTTGCTTTCGAACTGCTAGGTAGGCAGGAGCTGGGCTAAAGGCTAGGGGCTCATCCTGAGGAGTGGTCAGAGGCGGCCCTAGGTAATTATCAATGGTAAGCAAACAGTATTTTGGCGCCGCCCGCCCCCCAACCAATCACTGATATATATTTTCTGTTCGTTGTGGCCATATTTGGTTCAATTCCATCCTTGGTGGAGTTCAGAATGCTCTTTGATTGTAGGTGAACTATACATCCCAGTAACTACAACTTGCATATGTCAAGGTCTATTTTCCCCCAAGAGTGCCCCTGGGCAAATTCAACTATACTGCAAATGCTTACTTTGCGTAATGGTTGAGCTGCCTCTGGGAGTGGTGATGGCATGATCGTCAGCATAGAGGAAAATTTGAAAATTTGAAAAATTTGAAAATTTTGAGTCCCCTTCGGGAGAGATAAATCAGGGTAATAATAATAATAATAATAATAATAATAATAATAATAATAATAATAATTGTTGTGTACGGTTATCAAAGGAATCTTATGGCCCAAATGGAACAATAATCATAGGACTAAAAACTTCAGGTCTTTTATCCAGCCGATTTTCCTCCAATTCGAATGATCAGTTGTGATAAGAAGCTTTCTGCACATGCTCTGGAACACCCTTCCCCTTGTTGGTACCAAAAAAGGCCTGATACGGAAAAGGGATTTGGTTTCAAGGATGAGAAATCCCTCTCCGGTACCACTTTTTGGGCTCCGGCCTGGTTTTGTATTGGAAACAGAATGTGTTTTCCCCTCCATTCTCAGGCATTTTTCCATGCTCTCCAACTCGCAGCCTCGGAGAGTCCCGAAGGAATCTGAGAATCGGCACCAGCCCAGATTCCCAACCCTCCTTTGTGCCCGAAATAGGAACCTGAAATTGTTTAAAAATAAAAGACACTTGGGCTTCGGGAGAAAAAACCGTCTTGTAAACAGCCCAGGTTGGCTTGGAAAGGGATTAAGAAAGCAAAACAAATCCCGACAACGCTCATTCTTGGCTCAAAGGACGGAGTGTGTTAAAATGGCCCAAAATATCCTTGTGCCTCCAGCAACAGAGGAGCTTATGAAACTACAACTCCCAGGATGCCATGGCCTTGAGCCATGGCAGTCCAAGCAATTTTTTTTGTCTGTCAGGAGCAACTTGAGAAACTGCAAGTTGCTTCTGGTTTGAGAGAATTGGCCGTCTTCAAGGACGTTATCCAAGGGATGCCTGGATGTTTGATGTTTTACCATCCTTGTGGGAGGCTTCTCTCATGTCCCTGCATGGGGAGCTGGAGCTGACAGAGGGAGCTCAACCCACTCAACCTGTTGGTCAGCAGTCCTGCCAGCACAAGGGTTTAACCCATTGCACCACCAGAGACTCCAAGAAATGCTAAACTGGTTAATTCTACAGTGCAGATACATCCTTGCCTGTGGTTAGCTTCTCTCATGTCCCTGCATGGGGAGCTGGAGCTGACAGAGGGAGCTCAACCCACTCAACCTGTTGGTCAGCAGTCCTGCTGGCACAAGGGTTTAACCATTTGCACAACCAGAGACTCCAAGAAATTCTAAACTGGTTGATTCTACAGTGCAGATACATCCTTGCCTGTGGGAGGCTTCTCTTATCTCCCTGCATGGGAAGCTGGAGCTGATGGAGGGAACTCAACCCACTCAACCTGTTGGTCAGCAGTCCTGCCAGCACAAGGGTTTAACCCATTGCACCACCAGAGACTCCAAGAAATGCTAAAATGGGTTGTTGTAGGTTTTTCGGGCTACATGGCCATGTTCTAGAGGCATTCTCTCCTGACGTTTTGCCTGCATCTATGGCAAGCATCCTCAGAGGTAGTGAGGATGCTGAACTGGTTAATTCTACAGTGCAGATACATCCTTGCCTGTGGTTGGCTTCTCTCATGTCCTTGCATGGGGAGCTGGAGCTGATGGAGGGAGCTCAACCCGCTCAACCTGTTGGTCAGCAGTCCTGCTGACACAAAGGTTTAACTCATTGCATAACCAGGGACTCCAAGAAATGCTAAACTGGTTAATTCTATAGTGCAGACACATCCTTGCCTGTGGGAGGCTTCTCTCATGTCCCTGCATGGGGAGCTGGAGCTGATAGAGGGAACTCAACCCGCTCAACCTGTTGGTCAGCAGTCCTGCTGACACAAAGGTTTAACTCATTGCATAACCAGGGACTCCAAGAAATGCTAAACTGGTTAATTCTATAGTGCAGACACATCCTTGCCTGTTGGAGGCTTCTCTCATGTCTCTGCATGGGGAGCTGGAGCTGACAGAGGGAGCTCAACACACTCAACCTGTTGGTCAGCAGTCCTGCCAGCACAAGGGTTTAACCCATTGCACCACCAGAGACTCCAAGAAATGCTAAAGTGGGTTGTTGTAGGTTTTTCGGGCTACATGGCCATGTTCTACAGGCATTCTCTCCTGACGTTTCGCCTGCATCTATGGTAAGCATCCTCAGAGGTAGTGAGGATGCTGAACTGGTTAATTCTACAGTGCAGATACATCCTTGCCTGTGGTTGGCTTCTCTCATGTCCCTGCATGGGGAGCTGGAGCTGACGGAGGGAGCTCAACCTGTTGGTCAGCAGTCCTGGGTTTAACCCATTGCACCTCCAGGGACTCCAAGAAATGCTAAACCGGTTAATTCTACAGTGCAGATACATCCTTGCCTGTATATTTATGTGTGTCCATATTTTGTGTGTGTGCATTGCAAAGATTCTCTGTGCAAGTATTGCAACAAAAAGTTCTGACATTTTTTGCATTCGACTCAGAGCGCATTGCTCTCCCAAAGAGCTTGTCCCAGGCTTTGCTGTGGCCGGTTGCCTTGGCAGGAGGAGATGCTAGTTGGTCCTCTGGCCTTTTGCCACATGGCCGTTAACAGTCCCTGGGGTGGACAATGCTTCCCCTGACCCAGCAGGGATGGGAGGAACGAGGGAGGGATGAATGTGTGCGCATGAGAGAGAGAAATGCAAGGAGAGAGGGAAAAGAGGGAGAGATAGACACAGAGAGAAAGAGCTCAGGGAGAAAAGGTGGAACTTCTTTGGTCCAAAAAGCTCTTTTGGTGACTGTGGATGGGGTTTTTCCCCCATCCACAGTCACCAAAAGAGCTTTTTGGAGAAATTGGAAAGAGAAGAGAAATTGGAAAGAAAGAACGAGAAAGAGGGAATGAGGATGAGTGTGAGGGGAGGAGAGAAAGAAAGGGGAAAACCTTTACCTTTACCTCTACCAACCTAGGAGTTTGAAAACATGCAAATGTGAGTAGATCAATAGGTACCGCTCCGGCAGGAAAGTAACAGCACTCCATGCAGTCATGCCGGCCATACAACCTTGGAGGTGTCTATGGACAAGGCCGGCTCTTTGGCTTAGAAATGGAGATGAGCACCAACCGCCAGAGTCAGACATGACTAGACTTAATGTCAAAAGGAAACCTTTACCTACTTTACTATGCTATTTTATTCAGCCATTGTATCTAAAGGGACTTGAGCATCCATGGATTTTGTTATTGAGGGAGGGTCCCATAACCAAGTGCCGCGGATACCGAGAACCCACTGTAATATGGATGGGAGTCCAGGTTGGAGATGGTGGAAAAGATGCCAGGAGGGAGCAAAAAAAGGAAAAAGATGTTCCAGACAAAAGAGAAGCCAGTAGTAATCGTTGTGATAATGTCCGACGGTGTGCATGCCATGAAATAGCTTTCCTGTCCTTCATGAAAAGTTGCCAGTTCCCATCCACTTCTTGCCATTTTGAGGCTGACTCGGTTTTGGCAAAAGGCTCGGCTTCTCCTCAGCTGACAGGTTGTCCTCAGGAGACACGGAGGGCCTTGGAGTAGGAGAGAGAGAGAAGAGAAAGAAAGAAAGAGAGGGGGAATGAGAGAGAGAGAGAAAGGGAAAGAGACAGAGAGAGAAAAGGAAAGAGAGAAAGAAAAAGAAAAGGAAAGAGAGAGAAAGAAAGGGAACGAGAGAATGAGAAAGAAAGGGAATCAGAATATGAGGAAGAGGGGATAAGAGAAAGAAGGAATGGGAATGAAAGAGAGAAATAATGAAAGAGAAAGGGAATGAGAGAGAAAGGGAATGAGAGAGAAAAGGAATGAAAGAGAGAAAGGGAATGAGAGAGAGAAAAGGAAAGAAAAAGAAAAGGAAAGAGAGAGGAAGAAAAAGGGAAAGAGAGAGAAAGAAAGGGAACGAGAGAATGAGAAAGAAAGGGAATCAGAATATAAGGAAGAAGGGGGATAAGAGAAAGAAAAAAAGGGAATGAAAGAGAGAAAAGGAATGAGAGAGAAAGAAAGAAAGAGAATGAAAATGAAACGGAATGAGAGAGAGAGAGAGAGAGAAATGGAATTGAAAGAGAAAGGGAATGAAGGAAAGGAAAGAGAGGGAATAAGAGCATTTGTGAGACAAAGGGAATGATGAGAAAGAAAGGGAATGAGAGATGGAAAAGTAATGAAAGAGAAGGAATGAGAGAGAAAGGAGAGGGGGGAATGAGAGTATGTGTGAGAGAGAAAGGGAATGACGAGAAAGAAAGGAAATGAGAGAGGGAAATGGAATGAGAGAGAAAAAAGGAACGAAAGAGAGAGAAAGGGAATGAAAGAGAGAGAATGAGAGAGAGAAAAGGAATGGAAGAGAAAGGGAACGAGAGAGAGAGAATGTGTAAGAGAAAGGGAATGAAGAGAAAGAAAGGGAATGAGAGGGAAAATGAAAGAAAGGGAATGAAAGAGTAAGAGAATGAAAGTGAAAGGGAATGAGAGGGATAAATGGAATGAAAGAGAAAGAAAATGAGAGGGAAAGGAAAGGGAGAGTGAATGAGAAAATGTGTGTAAGAGAAAGAGAATGAAGAGAAAGAAAGGGAATGAGAGAGGGAAAGGGAATGAAAGAGAGAGAGAAATGAAAGAGAAAGAAAGAAAGACAATAAAAGTGAAAGGGAATGAGAGAGAAAGAGAGGGAATGAGAGAATGTGTGTGGGAGAGAAATGGAATGACGAGAAAGAAAGGGAATGAGAGAGAAAAAAGTAATGAAAGAGCGAGAAAGGGAATGAGAGAGAGAGAAATGGAATGAAAGAGAAAGAGAAAAGGAATGAGAGAGAAAGGAGAGAGGGGGGAATGAGAGTATGTGTGTGAGAGAGAAGGAATGATGACAAAGAAAGGGAATGAGAGAGAGAGAAATGGAATGAAAGAGAAAGGGAATGAGAGAGAGAAAGGAAATGAGAGAGAGAGAGAAATGGAATGAAAGAGAAAGGGAATGAGAGAGAAAGGAAAGAGAAGAGGGGAAATGAGAGTATGTGTGAGAAAGGGAATGATGAGAAAGAAAGGGAATAAGAGGGAAAAGGACTGAAAGAGGAAGGGAGTGAAAGAATATGAAAGAGAAAGGGATTGAGATAGATAGAAAGTGAATGAGAAAGAGAAAGAGGAAGAAAGGGAACGAGAGAAAAGGAATGAAAGAGAGAAAGGAAGGGCTTGAGAGAGAGAGAGAGAAGAAAGAGAAAAGGAGAGAGAAAGGAAGGAAATTAGAGAAAGAGAGAGAACAGAGAAAGGGAATGAATGTAGTCAGCTTCTGCTAGAAACTGGCCATAGAACCACCTTGGGGGACCGATAATAATCAGAATCATAATGGAGAGGCGTTCTATCTAAAGGTATTGATATTCTCCACTGGACCAAACTGGCCATGGAGGAGCGAGCCTTTCCTAGACAGAACCTATTTTTCATTAAATCCATGACCAATCAAATCCGCCAAAACCAAAACCGCAAATGTGCCTAATTATACCTTGAAATAGATGGCTGTTCGGCCCCTCTTTGTCCTCGTAAGGCTTCTTATCGTGGCACGAATTCTGATCGTATCTCGGACTGTTAACATTTTTGAGAAGGCATCCCAGGCTCTGGGGCACAACAAAACATAACACGAGAAGGACTCAGTTTTATTTAGAAGATGAACTTGAGATGCTCCGATTAAGGCAACATTTCTCAACCTGGGGGGTCAATACCTTGGGGAGGGGTCACGAGGGGGTGTGAGAGGGGTCACCAAAGACCATCAGAAAATACAGTATTTTCTGTTGCTCATGGGAGTTCTGCGTGTCACGTTTGGATCAATTCCATTGTTGGTGGAGTTCTGAATGATCTTTGATTGTAGGTGAACTATAAATCCCAGGAACTACAACTACCAAATGTCAAGGTCTATTTCCCCCAAACTCCACCAGTGTTCACATTTGGCATATTGAGTACTTGTGCCAAGTTGGTCCAGATCCATCATTGTCTGAGTCCACAGTGCTTCCTGGATGTAGGTGAACTACAACTCCAAAACCCAAGGTCAATGTCCACCAAACCCTTCCAGTTTTTTCTGTTGGTCGCGGGAGTTCTGTGTACCAAGTTTGGTTCAATTCTATCATTGGTAGGGTTCAGAATGCTCTTTGATTGTAGGTGAACTATAAATCCCAGCAACTACAACTACCAAATGTAAAGGTCTATTTCCCCCAAACTCCAGCAGTATTCACATTTGGGCATATTGAGTATTCGTGCCAAGTTGGTCCAGATCCATCATTGTCTGAGTCCACAGTGCTTCCTGGATGTAGGTGAACTACAACTCCAAAACTCAAGGTCAATGTCCACCAAACCCTTCCAGTATTTTCTGTTGCTCATGGGAGTTCTGTGTGTCACATTTGGTTCAATTCCATTGTTGGTGGGGTTCAGAATGCTCTTTGATTGTAGGTGAACTATAAATCCCAGCAACTACAACTCACAAATGTCAAGGTCTATTTTCCCCAGACCCCAGCAGTGTTCACATTTGGGCATATTGGGTATCTGTGCCAAGTTTGGTCCAGATCCATCATTATCAGAGTCTACAGTGCTCTCTGGATGTAGGTGAACTACAACTCCCAAACTCAAGGTCTGTGCCCACCAAACCCTTCCAGTATTTTCTGTTGCTCATGGGAGTTCTGTGTGTCACATTTGGTTCAATTCCCTCATTGGTGGAGTTCAGAATACTCTTTGATGGTAGGTGAACTATAAATCTTAGCAACTACAACTACCAAATGTCAAGCTCTATTTCGGTTTTATTTAGAAGATGAACTTGAGATGCTCCGATTAAGGCAGCGTTTCCCAACCTGGGGGGGTCAATACCTCTGGGTATCCCAGCAATTACAACTCACAAATGTCAAGGTCTATTTTCCCTCAAACCACACCACATTTGGGCATATTGAGTATCTGTGCCAAGTTTGGTCCAGATCCATCATTGTCAGAGTCTACAGTGCTCCCTGGATGTAGGTGAACTACAACTCCAAAACTCAATGTCCTCCAAACCCTTTCAGTTTTTTCTGGACTCCCAAATGACAAATCCCCACTCCCAACTCCACCAGTATACAAATTTGGGTGTATCGGGTATTTACTTACTTACTTACTTACTTACTTAGGCGATCCCTTGTAGTCCGAGGATGATGCTCCTCCAAGTGTAGTGTCCTGGCAGTGGGTCCGTAGGTGGCTGTGGAACCCTATTATTGACCTGCATCTTCTCCCACAGTGAGGGCATCGGTTTCCAGGTGGGAGGCGGTCTCAGTCGGGGTTAGCTTGATGCGCCTTCCTCTTTCTCTCTTTCACCCTCCATTCGTGCCTCTTCAAATTCTGCAGCACTACTGGTCACAGCTGACCTCCAGCTGGAGCGCTCAAGGGACAGGACTTCCCAGTTCTCAGTGTCTATGCCAGAGTTTTTAAGGTTGGCTTTGAGCCCATCTTTAAATCTCTTTTCCTGTTCTCCAACATTCCATTTTCCGTTCTTGAGTTCGGACTAGAGCAACTGCTTTGGGAGACGGTGGTCGGGCATCTGGACAACATGGCCGGTCCAACGGAGTTGATGGTGGAGGACCATCGCTTCAATGCTGGTGGTTTTTGCTTCTTCCAGCATGCTGACATTTGTCCCCTTGTCTTCCCAAGAGATTTGCAGGATTTTTTGGAGGCAGCGCTGATGGAATCGTTCCAGGAGTTGCATGTGACGTCTGTAGACAGTCCACGTTTCACAGGCATATAGCAGGGTTGGGAGGACAATAGCTTTATAAACAAGCACCTTGGTCTCCCTACGGATGTCTCGGTCCTCAAACACTCTCTGCTTCATTCAGAAAAATGCTGCACTCGCAGAGCTCGGGCGGTGTTGTATTTTGGTGTCGATGTTGACTTTGGTGGAGAGGTGGCTGCCAAGGGAGCGGAAATGGTCAACATCCACGTCTTGCAGGCATATAGCAGGGTGTTTGTTTATAAAGCTATTGTTCTCCCAACCCTGTGATATATAATGCAAGTGTGAAACAGACAATGCAGCTGCATTATATGGGTCTTTGAACAACATTATTTGGGTTGTTGTAGGTTTTTCAGGCTGTAGGCCATGTTCTAGAAGCATTCTCTCCTGACTTTTCGCCTGCATTTATGGCAGGCATGCTCAGAGGTTGTGATTGGCATTATAGATCCAGCATGGGTTGACTTGGGAGCCAGTGCTGTTGAGGCTCAGTTTGGGGCCGGCACTTTTGCCCTTCCTTTATAATCCTTATATAATGATGGTTTTATCGCCAGCGTATCTTCTGGGAATCCTAGCATTAAAAGCCAGATTTTGTCGCATGAGCCAAGAACACGCCCCGTTGCTCAATCTCTCGAAGGTCGGACTGTCTAGAAACGGCAAAAACAAAGAAACAGCAGCCGTCCTCCTTTGGTTTGCTTTGCGTCTTTTGGGCTTGGCTCCGATGCCAAGGATCAATCCCCTTTGTTATGGCCGAGAGAGGGGATGAAATATGTGGCCATTGCTTAGTCACGGATGGCACACACATTTGGAAAAGCAAGGGATAGTTCGGGACTATAATTTATTTATTTATTTATTTATTTACTGGGACCACCTGGACTGGTTGATGCCAGAGCATTTGCAGTTCGATTTTGAGGTCCTGAGAACGGCTGAGTTTTTCCTGAGTTGTTGTTGTTGTTGTTGTTGTTGTTGTTGTTGTTGTTGTTATTAGAAACACCACAAGACGAATCCACAGCAGACACTCCGCTGCCTGTTGTATTGGATCACACGTCGGACACTTCCCAAGTGTCTAGGGCTGTGTGATGTATCGGCGAATAATACGTGTATTATTATTATTATTCTTAAATAATAAATAAATAAACAAACTTTATTTATACCCCGCCACCATCTCCCCAATGGGTACTCGGAGCGGCTTACATGGGGGCCAAGCCCAGACAACACATTACAGCAGAATAAAACCAAAACATAAACAACAAGCAAAATCATCAGAATTACATAAAAAAAATATGAATACAGTAACAAAATTTTGTTGTTCATTCGTTCAGTCGTCTCCGACTCTTCGTGACCTCATGGACCAGCCCACGCCAGAGCTCCCTGTCGGCCGTTACCACCCCCAGCTCCCTCAAGGTCAGTCCAGTCACTTCAAGGATGCCATCCATCCATCTTGCCCTTGGTCGGCCCCTCTTCCTTTTGCCTTCCACTTTCCCCAGCATCATTCCCTTCTCTAGGCTTTCCTGTCTCCTCATGATGTGGCCAAAGGACTTCAACTTTGTTTCTAGTATCTTTCCCTCCAGTGAGCAGTCGGGCTTTATTTCCTGGAGGATGGACTGGTTGGATCTTCTCGCAGTCCAAGGCACTCTCAGCACTTTCCTCCAACACCACAGCTCAAAAGCATCGATCTTCCTTCGCTCAGCCTTCCCTAAGGTCCAGCTCTCACATCCGTAGGTTACTACAGGGAATACCATGGCTTTGACTATGCGGATCTTTGTTGCCAGTGTGATGTCTCTACTCTTTACTATTTTATTGAGACTGGACATTGCTCTCCTCCCAAGAAGGAAGCGTCTTCTGATTTCCTGGCCACAGTCTGCATCTGCAGTAATCTTTGCACCTAGAAATACAAAGTCTGTCACGGCCTCCACAAAATAACATTACAATAAACACAATCTAACAAAACAAAATAACATTACAATAAACACAATCTCAGTAACAATGGGCGGACCACAATTACAGGATAAAATGTTAAAACTCTAATGAGATAAAAATGGGTAAAAGGTAGTCCCCTGACATTAAGTCCAGTCATGTCTGACTCTGGGGTGTGGTGCTCATCTCCATTTCTAAACCAGCGTTGTCCATAGACACCTCCAAGGTCATGTGGCCGGCATGACTGCATGGAGCGCTGTTACCTTCCCGCCAGAGCGGTACCTATTGATCTACTCACATTTGCATGTTTTCGAACTGCTAGGTTGGCAGAAGCTAGGGCTGACAGCGGAAGCTCACACCGCTCCCCGGAATCGAACCTGCGACCTTTCGATCAACAAGCTCAGCAGCTCAGTGCTTTAACCCACTGCGCCACCGGGGGCTCCGAGATAAAAATAGGAGCAAGTTATTTGCAGGGAACTCATAGAGGTACACAAGGTTGTAAAACTAAACTTCCCATTTGGGGAGCGTATACTCCAGTGACAGAAGCGTTGAGGGGAGCAATAGTGTCATGTTGGGCACCTCCTCGCCAAAGCGAAAGAGCCAGGTTTTAAGATTCTTTTTAAATGTTTCTAGTGTAGGGGCTTTCCTGATCTCTCCAGGTAATGAGTTCCAGAGTCAGGGAGCCACAGAGGAGAAGGCGCTCTCCCTTGTGCCCACAAGACGAGCTTGTGAGATTGGCAGGGGCGAAAGGAGGGCCTCCCCTGAAGACTGAAGGGCCTGGGTTGGTTCATGGAGAGAGATACGGTCACGAAGGTAGGTGGGTCCCGCATTGGTTCTCAACCTGGGGTCCCCAGATGTTTTTGGCCTTCAACTCCCAGAAATCCTAATAGCTGGTAAACTGGCTGGGATTTCTGGGAGTTGTAGGCCAAAAACATCTGGGGACCCCAGGTTGAAAACCACTGGTTTAGGGCTTTGTAGGTGATAACCTGCACCTTGAATTGGACGGTCAGTGGAGCTCCTTAAACATGGGGGTCAACTGCTCCTTATAACTAGCCCCAGTTATTAATCTGGCTGACGAACGTTGGACAAGTTGTAGTTACCGGGCCATCTTCAAGGGTAGCCCCACGTAGAATGCATTGCAGTAATCCAGTCTAGTAACTAAGGTTGAAGTACAAAGTTGAAGTACTTTGGCCACATCATGAGGAGACAGGAAAGCCTAGAGAAGACAATTATGCTGGGGAAAGTGGAAGGCAAAAGGAAGAGGGGCCGACCAAGGGCAAGATGGATGGATGGCATCCTTGAAGTGACTGGACTGACCTGGAAGGAGCTGGGGGTGGTGACGGCCGACAGGGAGCTCTGGCATGGGCTGGTCCATGAGGTCACAAAGAGTCGGAGACGACTGAATGAATGAACAACAACAACAACTAAGGTGTGGACCACTGTGGTCAAGTCAGACTTCACAAGGTATGGTCACAGCTGGCGCACAAATTTTAACTGTGCGAAGGCCCTCCCGGCCACCGCCGACGCCTGAGCATCAAGTGTCATTGCTAAGTCTAGGAGGACCCCCAAGCTGCGGACCTGTGACTTCAGTGGAGTTGTGTGTCATCTGCGTACAGATGGTACCGTACTATTAAATATAAAAGTTTCCCCTTGACATTAGTCTAGTTGTGTGTGACTCTAAGGGTTGGTGCTCATTTCATGAATAAGAGAAATTTCAAGCAAGTTAAAGAGCACCTTCTAATGATTTATTAAAATATTCCCATCGAAACCCAAGTAATGAAGGTGGAGGCAGTACTTTTCATTCAACCCTTGTTCTATTGGAATGGCCCCGGAATACAATTGAATCGAACCAAACTTGGCACACAGAACCCCCAGGACCAACAGAAAATACTGTGTTTTCTGGTGGTCTCTTGCGACCCCTCTGACACTCCTTCGTGACCCCCTCCCCAGGGGTCTGGACCCCCAGGTTTGAGAAACACTGACACACAGTATGTCCTGAAATGTCAAAGGGAAGCCTTTATCGTGACATAAGGATGAATCGGTCAATCCGATCCCATGAATGTCTTGCGTGGAAATGGTGATGCGCACATTCCGCGCTCCTCTCCGACATATTTAGCCTGTCTTTTTTGCAATCCCCAAAATGCCTCTGCAAACAATTCCCGTTCCAGCCGGCCTGGCTCACATCCTCCGGCTATTTATAATCTGTTTTCTCCCTCTCCGTGTTCCGATTCTGCCAGCTGGCCCCATTTCATCTTCTTCCTCCTCCTTGCTTTCATCTCCTTCGTCACCATGTGAGGAAATCGTCTCAGGTCCCGGGGAATCGTTGCTTTGCCGGGTCTCCGACGAAGGGTCCGGTCCACCTCTGAGTCACCCTCTTGACGCCAAAACTCTGACCGCTGCATTTATTTTAAGGCCTGTGTGTGTGTGTGTGCTCAGGGTGCCGAAAGCCTCCCTTCGGAAACATCTGAGTCATGCCAGAGAGTTGGCATGGCTGTATAAGGGAAGCTCGCTCGGCTCGTAAGAGTTTGACAGTGGAGTCCGGCCAACGCCTGGCAAAGACTGGCTCAGAGCAGGTGGGAGAAGGCAGAGCCCCAAAGGACATGTTTTCGAGTCCTACTTATCCGATGTCATCATCATTCATGGACCAGATGGGATTTCAAGTGCATTCGCCTTGCTTGCAATACATAGTCATGGGGTGCATCTACACCAGGCCTGGGCAAGCTTGGGCCCTCCAGGTGTTTTGGACTTCAACTCCCACAATTCCTAACAGCCGGTAGGCTGTTAGGAATTGTGGGAGTTGGAGTCCAAAACACCTGGAGGGCCCAAGCTTGCCCAGGTCTGGTCTACACTTGTAGAATGAATGCAGCTTGGCCTCACTTTGAATGCAATCTAAAGCATTGCAGTCGTGTTAGTGTCATGGGGTGCATCTACACTGTAGAATTAATACAGTTTGGTCCCACTTTGAATGCCATGTATCGCACAGTGGTCATGTTAGAGTCATGGGACACATCTACACTAGAGTTAATGCAGTTTGGTCCCACTTTGAATGCAATGCATAGCACAGCAGTCATGTTAGTGTCATGGGGTGCATCTACACTAGAATTAATGCAGTTTGACCTCACTTTGAATGCAATGTATAGCACAGCAGCCATGCCAGAGTGATGGGGTGCATAATGCAGATTGGTCCCACTTTGAATGCAATGTATAGCACAGCAGTCATGTTAGAGTCATGGGGTGCATCTACACTGTAGAATTAATGCAGTTTGGATTCACTTTGAATGCAATCTATAGCATTGTTGGCATGTTAGTGTCATGGGGTGCATCTACACTGTAGACTTAATGCAGTTTGACACCACTTTAGCTTCAATGTATAGCACTGAAGCCATCCTAGAATCATGGGAAGCATCTACGCTGTTGAATTAAATGCAATGCATAGCACAGCAATGCATAGCACAGCAGTCATGTTAGAGTTATGGATGCATCTACACTGTAGAATTAATGCAGTTTGGCCTCACTTTGAATGCAATGTATTGCACAGCAGCCATGCCAGAGTCATGGGGTGCATCTACATTATAGAATTAATGCAGTTTGGATCCAGTTTGAATGCAATGTATAACACAGCAGTCATGTTAGAGTCATGGGGTGCATCTACACTGTAGAATTAATGCAGTTTGGTCACACTTTGAATGCAATGTATAGCATTGCAGTCATGTTAGAGTCATGGGGGCATCTACACTAGAATTAGTGCAGTTTGGCTCCACTTTGAGTGCAATGTATAGCATCGCAATCATGTTAGAGTCATGTGGTGCATCTACACTGTAGAATTAATGCAGTTTGACCTCACTTTGAATGCAATGTATAGCATTGCAGCCATGCCAGAGTGATGGGGTGCATCATGCAGATTGGTCCCACTTTGAATGCAATGTATAGCATTGCAGTCATGTTAGTGTCATGGGGTGCATCTACACTGTAGACTTAATGCAGTTTGACACCACTTTAGCTTCAATGTATAGCACTGAAGCCATCCTAGAATCATGGGATGCATCTACGCTGTTGAATTAAATGCAAGGTATAGCACAGCAATGTATAGCACAGCAGTCATGTTAGAGTTATGGATGCATCTACACTGTAGAATTAATGCAGTTTGGCCTCACTTTAAATGCAATGCATAGCATTGCAGTCATGTTAGTGTCATGGGGAGCATCTACACTGTAGAATTAATGCAGTTTGGTCCCACTTTGAATGCAATGTATAGCATTGCAGTCATGTTAGAGTCATGGGGTGCATCTACATTGTGGAATAAATGCAGTTTGGCCTCACTTTGAATGCAATGTATAGCACTGCAATCATGTTAAAGTCATGGGACACATCTACACTGTAGAATGAATGCAGTTTGGATTCAGTTTGAATGCAATCTATAGCACTACAGTTGTGCTGGAGTCATGGGGTGCATCTACATTGTAGAATTAATGTCGTTTGATACCACTTAACTTCCATGTATAGCACTGAAGCCATCCTATATTCATGGGATGCATCTACACTGTTGAATTAAATGCAATGTATTGCACAGCAATGTATAGCACAGCAGTCATGTTAGAGTTATGGATGCATCTACACTGTAGAATTAATGCAGTTTGGTCTCACTTTAAATGCAATGTATAGTACAGCAGCGCATGTCAGACTCATGGGGTGCATCTACACTGTAGAATTAATGCAGTTTGGATCCAGTTTGAATGCAATCTATAGCACTGCAGTTATGCCGGAGTCATGGGGTGCATCTACACTGTAGAATTAATGCAGTTTGGATCCAGTTTGAATGCAATGTATAGCACAGCAGGTATGCTGGAGTCATGGGGTGCTGCTACAATGTAGTCATGCATCTATATTGTAGAACGAATGCAGTTTGACACCACTTTAAATACCATTTGTAGCACTGATGCCATGCAAGAATCATGGGGCGCATCCACATTGTAGAATGAATGCAGTTTAAGACCACTTGAGCTGCCCCAGCTCAATGCTATCAAGTCATTGAAATTGTAGTTTTACAAGGTCTTCAGCCTTCTCAGCCAAAGCGGGCTGGTGCTTCACCAAAGTACAAATCCCATTATTCCATAGCATTGACCCATGGCAATTCAAATGGTATCAAGCTGCATTCATTCCACAGTGTAGATGCAACCATGGAGTAGCAGAGCTGGAAGGGGGCCCTTGAGGTCATCCAACCCAAAGCCCTGCAATCATGTTTATAGTTTACACTGTCTGAAATTGAGGGTGAGGACTTGACTGTATGCAACCCTGAGATGTTTAGATAACAGGACAGAAATATTAAAATATTTTTAATCTCCCCAAAGCTGAGCCAGTGACGTCCAGACTGAAAGAGCTTCGGCTGCAGCGGGACGATTTTGAGATCCTCAAAGTCATCGGCCGGGGAGCCTTCAGCGAGGTGAGGATGGCACAGTTGGTGGGAAAGATGTTGGACGTATATGGCAGCCAATGAGGTCCAGGCCCTTGTTTTCCCAAATGGCCACATTCCCTTTTTCTACTACACCTTTGTTTAGTGGCTTCCTACTTTTTCCACATGTTACCTAAATTTCCTACTTGACAGATGCAACTGTCTTTCAGGCTTCAAAGGTCGACAGCTAGCTAGACAAATGGTTGGGAGCTTACTCCGACCCGGGCTGGCTTCGAACTCACAATCTTTTGGTCAGTGGTGATTTTAATGCATCTGACTTCCAACCAGCTGCGCCACAACCTGGTCACAAATTCTAGAGGAAATGCACCTGGTTATGTTGGTTCCCCACTAACCCACCTTAAAGTGGAGGACCAGCTATGCAATGTTTGCCTGTTTGTGTTTTGTGGGCCGAACACAACAAATACGGCTTGCCATTGACATCATGGAGGGGGGAAAATAAGTTGTGTTGTTTTCTAATTTCTCTTCCTCTATTCTCTCTCTCTGTAGGTAGCTGTAGTCAAGCAGAAAAGGACCTCCCAGGTGTATGCCATGAAAATCATGAACAAGTGGGACATGCTGAAGCGAGGAGAGGTAGGTGCAAAGAGGCTGGCCATCTGTCGGGGAGGTTTTGATTGTGCTTTTCCTGCATGGCAGGGGGTTGAACTAGATGGCCTATGTGGTCTCTTCCAACTCTATGATTCTATTATTCCAGTTTTGTCCGATGGCATGGGGAAGTAATAGAGTTGTTGTTGTTGTTGCTGATGTGTCAAGTCATTTACAGGGTTTTCCTGGGCTGAGAGAGTGTGGCTCTCCCAGTGGGTTTTCATGGCCGAGTGGGGATTCAAACCCGGGTCCCCAGAGTCCGAATTCACACAATGCAAACCCAGGCTTTCCTGCTTGGAAGCTAGCTTTTAAAAAACTCTAAAATCATAACAGTAAATAAAGATAGGGAGCTCCAGACAATAAACAATCAGGGACATCTCAACAAAGGATTCCCCCAGGAAGTAAGAAGCCACACCTTGAAAACTGCTAGGTCATTAAATGCTAATCATTTAATCAGCGAACTACAGGGAAGGCTGGTTCTGTTGTGTGTTGAGAACCAGAAAAGTAGTCTGTAGTCAGCGTACTACAGGGAAGGCTGGTTCTGTTGTGTGTTGAGAACCAGAAAGGTAGTCTATAGTCTAAGAACTAAAGGGAAAGGCTGGTTCTGTTGTGTGTTGAGAAGCAGAAAGGTAGTCTGTGGTCAGCGAACTACAGGGAAAGGTTGGTTCTGTTGTGTGTTGAGAACCAGAAAGGTAGTCTGTAGTCAGCGAACTACAGGGAAGGCTGGTTCTGTTGTGTGTTGAGAACCAGAGAGGTAGTCTGTAGTCAGCGAACGACAAGGAAGGCTGGTTCTGTTGTGTGTTGAGAACCAGAAAGGTAGTCTGTAGTCAGCGAACTACAGAAAAGGCTGGTTCTGTTGTGTGTTGAGAACCAGAAAGGTAGTCTGTAGTCAGCGAACTACAGGGAAGGCTGATTCTACTGTGTTAAGAATCAGGAAGGTTTGGGCTTTTTGCCTGTGTAGTTTAGATAGGTCGAGTTGACTTATTTATATTATCAGTCAGTATATGAGCAAAAGGGGGAGAGAGTCCTAATAAGAATCTTTACTACAGCAGAAATAATATAAGGAAAGAATAAGTCTGTACCTGAAGTAATCTGTTAAATAAAGAAAAACGTTTTGAAGGAAAATAAGTTTAAAACCTGTTAAATGGAAGGAACACTCCTCTCAAGAGTTGTTTTATGAAATGTTATAATTGTAACCACTGAAGAAATGTGCCTCTAAGAGTTAAGAAACATTGAAACCATCAAGCATCTTCTATACTTCAGTATACTTGTTACAGTTTTTTTTCTAAAACCAAGTCTCTGTTACAAATACTTTCAAGTTAAGCCACGCTACACATTGAAGAAAGGCCAAATCAATATTACACGCCATTAGTTGTGTTATCAATTTAGTAAGTCCTTACAAAGTGGTGGCTCCTTTACAAACGGTTACAAACTGGTGGCATCTTCACAAAATGGGTGCCTCTTTTACAAATTGGTGGCCCCTGTTACACCTGCCATAGATGCAGGTGAAACGTCAGGAGAAAATGCTTCTGGAACATGGTCATACAGCCCGGAAAACTTACAGCAACCCAACCTTGCTTTTGCTTTCTCCAGGTGTCTTGTTTCCGGGAGGAGCGCGACGTTTTGGTGAACGGAGACAAGCGCTGGATCACGCAGCTGCATTTTGCTTTCCAGGACGAGAATTACCTGGTGAGTGACATTGAGTGATATAATATATTCATTAAGAAGCAACTGCAGCACCGGACTCGCTCTTACAATCTGATCGGGCCCCTTTTTATTACCTAGGTGTGTGTCTACACTGTAGAATGAATCCAGTTTGGTACCACTTTAACTCCATGGCTCAACGCTATGGAATCGTGTCAGCTGTAGTTTTGCAAAATCACCTTCCAAAGCTTGCTAAGCCTCTCCAAAGTGCAACTCCCAGGATTCCCCAATTCAAGCCCATGGGATTTGAAGAGGTACCAAACTGCATTAATTCTATAGTGTAGATGCACTTATTGGAGAGTGAGAAGTCGGAAGCTCAAAACAAACGTTGAATACAGCTCCTCATGTTGTGGTGTCCCCCAACCACAACATTATTTTCATTGCTACTTCATCACTGTAATTTTGCTCCTGTTTTGAATCGTAATGTAAATATCTGATACACAGGATGTATTTTCATTCACTGGACCAAATTTGGCACAAATATCGGATACACCGACATTTGAATGCTGGTGGGGTTGGGGAAGGGGATTGATATTGTCATTTAGGTGATGTAGTTGCTGGGATTTATAGTTAACCTACAATCAAAGAGAATTCTGAACTCCACTAATGATGGGATTGAGCCAAACTTGGCACACAGAACTCCCATGTCCAACAGAAAATACTGGAAGGGTTTGGTGGACATTGACCTTGAGTCTCTGGTGGGAAGGTAACAGCGCTCCATGCAGTCATGCTGGCCACAGTCATGCTCGGAGGTGCCTATGGACAACGCCGGCTCTTCGGCTTAGAAATTGAGATGAGCACCACACCCCAGAGTCAGTCATGACTGGACTTAATGTCAGGGGACAACCTTTACCTACCTTTTACCTATTTATCTACTCACATTTTGCTTTTGAACTGCTAGGTAGGCAGGAGCTGGGCTAAAAGACAGGAGCTCACCCTGACCCAGGTTTCGAACAGTCACTCTTTTGATTGGCAAAATTTACCACAGCTGGTTAACCTGCTGTGCTAAAGCCCTACTGGGTGCATCTACACCATAGTTTTTCTCCACTTTAACTGTCAAGGAGTTTCTGTGAAATTCTATAGGTCATTCGGTGTATTTCTATGGGCAGCTTCTGCTGGAGGTTGATTTAAAGGAACTAGAGAGAACATAATTGCCACATCCATAAGTAATTAAATTTGCAGCAGTGAAGTCTGCAAATATGGAGGTCCGACTGTATACTTTAACTGCATCCTATGGAATAATGACATTTGTAGTTTAAATTATTGGAACACTTTGGGGATTCAAACTACCCACTTTCAAATCCTAAGAGTTGCACAGTATGGGGTCTCAATGGTGCCAGGTAATGTTTTGGAGAAACGTAGTCCTTTCCAAGTCTCTTGGGTGGGATTCGAACCCAAGACTCCTCCTCCTCAACGTCCTTTGCCTTCTCCTTCCTTGTAGTACCTGGTGATGGACTACTACGTCGGGGGCGACCTCTTGACGCTGCTGAGCAAATTCGGGGACCGCATCCCGATGGAGATGGCCCGCTTCTACTTGGCCGAGATGGTGATGGCCATTGACTCCATTCACCGCATGGGTTACCTGCACAGGTAAGCTAGACAGGTGAGATGGGCGGCAAGGTGGGCTCTGGGCTGAGGAAGGACAATTCTCGAGGGTCCCAAGTGGAATGTTTTCTGCTGTGTACAGTATTTGCATTGGACGTTTCATCCTAACAAGGAGAAAGTCCAAACGAAGGATGCATCTACACCACACATATATCTATATTATACTATATTATATAGTATTCAGCACAATTATTGATTATTTTAACTGTTTTTAATCACTTGATTGATGTATGTTTAATTCTATTTTAGTATGTGTATGTGAGGGGTTTTAAAATACCATTGTTCTTTTAATATAAGATCAATAATACAAAATATAATATGTTATTATATACTGTTAATATGAATATATTATCATTTTAATACTATATAATAATATAATACATTGTATTACTACTACTATTAGTAATAATGAGAAGAAATAATACAAAATTGTGGCGGGATTGTGCCGCAGCTGGCTGAGTGTCAGCTGCATTAAGATCACTCTGACCAAAAGGTCATGAGTTCGAAGCCAGCCCGGGTTGGAGTGAGTTTCCAACCAATTGTGTGTAGCCTGTTGTCGACCTTCGCAACCCAAAAGACAGTTGCATCTGTCAAGTAGGAAAATTAGGTACCACCTTAAAAAAAAGTGTGGGGAGGCTAAATTAACTGATTTATGAGGCCATAAAGAAGACTCCAGCAAAAGCATTCCAGCGGGGAAGCATGCGGGGAATGCGGAAGTGCTTCATCAACGTCACAGATGGATGATGAAAATGACAGCTCCCCTGGCGGCCAGAAAAAAGTTAAATAGCCTCTGTATATGTCTGTATATGTTTGTATGTCAAAAATTGGCATTGAATGTTTGCCATATATGTGTACACTGTAATCTGCCCTGAGTCACCTGCGGGGTGAGAAGGGCGGAATATAAAAGCTGTAAATAATAATAATAATAATAATAATAATAATAATAATAAATATTAATATATTATTTACTAATATAATATATTAATTATATATTATTATTATATAGCAATAATATTTTTCATTTAGTTTAATTTATTCAGTGCTTAGACCACAGGTCTTTCACATACTGAACAAGCAAATAACTACATTAAAACCAGATTATAAATTCAATATGAAATATACCATTAAAATACCAAATAAATCACTAAAATGCTACGTGCATCAATGGCGAGATGCACCCTTAACATATCTATGGAGTAGCTATAATATATTATTATATAGTTGTAATATAATGATATATTAGTAGCCCCAGCTTCTGTCAATCTAGCAGTTCAAAAACATGCAAATGTGAGTAGATCAATAGGTACTGCTCCATCAGGAAGGTAAGGGCGTTCCATGCAGTCATGCTGGTTTGATTCCGGGGAGCTGCGTGAGCTTCCGCTGTCAGCCCTAGCTTCTGCCAACCTAGCAGTTCAAAAACATGCAAATGTGAGTAGATCAATAGGTACCGCTCCGACAGGAAGGTAAGGGCGTTCCATGCAGTCATGCTGGTTTGATTCCGGGGAGCTGCGTGAGCTTCCACTGTCAGCCCTAGCTTCTGCCAACCTAGCAGTTCAAAAACATGCAAATGTGAGTAGATCAATAGGTACTGCTCCATCAGGAAGGCAACGGCATTCTATGCAGTCAAGCTGGTTTGATTCCGGGGAGCTGCATGAGCTTCCGCTGTCAGCTCTAGCTTCTGCCAACCTAGCAGTTCAAAAACATGCAAATGTGAGTAGATCAATAGGTACTGCTCCATCAGGAAGGCAACGGCGTTCTATGCAGTCATGCTGGTTTGATTCCGGGGAGCTGCGTGAGCTTCCGCTGTCAGCCCTAGCTTCTGCCAACCTAGCAGTTCAAAAACATGCAAATGTGAGTAGATCAATAGGTACCGCACCGGCAGGAAGGTAAGGGCGTTCCATGCAGTCATGCTGGTTTGATTCCGGGGAGCTGCGTGAGCTTCCGCTGTCAGCCCTAGCTTCTGCCAAACTAGCAGTTCAACAACATGCAAATGTGAGTAGATCAATAGGTACTGCTCCGTCAGGAAGGTAAGGGCGTTCTATGCAGTCATGCTGGTTTGATTCCGGGGAGCTGCGTGAGCTTCCGCTGTCAGCCCTAGCTTCTGTCAACCTAGCAGTTCAAAAACATGCAAATGTGAGTAGATAAATAGGTACCGCTCCGGCGGGAAGGTAAGGGCGTTCCATGCAGTCATGCAGGTTCGATTCCGGGGAGCTGCGTGAGCTTCCGCTGTCAGCCCTAGCTTCTGCCAACCTAGCAGTTCAAAAACATGCAAATGTGAGTAGATCAATAGGTACCGCACCGGCAGGAAGGTAAGGGCGTTCCATGCAGTCATGCTGGTTTGATTCCGGGGAGCTGCGTGAGCTTCCACTGTCAGCCCTAGCTTCTGCCAACCTAGCAGTTCAAAAACATGCAAATGTGAGTAGATCAATAGGTACCACTCCGGCAGGAAGATAAGGGCGTTCCATGCAGTCATGCTGGTTTGATTCCGGGGAGCTGCGTGAACTTCCACTGTCAGCCCTAGCTTCTGCCAACCTAGCAGTTCAAAAACATGCAAATGTGAGTAGATCAATAGGTACCACTCCGGCGGGAAGGTAGAATACTATATTGATATTAATATATTATTACTTTATTATTGTATAATACTATAATACTTTGTGTTACTACTACTATTATTAATAACACAACATATATTGCACAGTAATAATATTATAATAGTACATTAGTATTAACATAGTATATAGTAATATAATATATTAATATATGATATAGTAATAATAATATAATACTGTATTAATATTACTATATTATTATATACTAAGAATATACTATATTAATATCACTATTATTATATACTAAGAATATAATTCTGTAGTAATATAGAATTTTAAAAAATCACATTTTTAAAAAGTTGGGAGCTACTTTGCATCTCTCGAAAGATAAAGGTGGAAGATGATGATGGTGATGATGATGATTGGATCCATGAGGCTGCTTCATCCTTTTTTGTGCCTGAACAACGTTCCCAAGCTGGAGCCAAAGCGTCCCGAGACGTTGTCCTAGATTGATAATTGCTTAATTCGTGTACGGTGGCGGAGCAAGGCATCCTGGGCTCCCCTCCAAATGATGAGGATAGGAGCTTGGGAATGCAACAGGGGGGCAGCCGCTGGGGAAAATTGGGTATGGGAAGGAAAGGGGGGGGGGGCAAAATTTGGCCCTATGATCAGGGCAAAATTTGGGGCAAGGAAGTATGGACATAGAATCCTAGAGTTGGAAGAGACCCCAAAGGCCATCTAGTCTGACCCCATTCTGCCAGGCAGGAAGACACAATGAAAGCCCTCCCGACAGATGGCCATCTAGGCTGTGCTTTGAAAACCTCTGGACCAAGAGACTCCATCACACATATTCCACCATCAAACAGCTCTTACCATCAGGAAGTTCTTCCTAATGTTTAGGTGGGATCTCTTCTCCTGCTATTTGACTCCATTGCTCCCTTGTGTCCTAATCTCTGGAGCTTGGCTTAGGTGATCCCTCGTTGTCCAAGTAGGATAGTCTTCCAAGATCAGTGTACAGGTGGGTCCGTAGATGACAGTGAAGCCCTATTCTTGACCTGCATCTTCTCCCACAGTGAGGGCATTGGTTTCCAGGTGGAAGGCGGTCTCGGTCGGGGTTGGCTTGATGCGCCTTCATCTTGGCACGTTTCTCTCTTTCGCCCTCCATTCGTGCCTCTTCAAATTCTGCAGCACTGCTGGTCACAGCTGACCTCCAGCTTGAGCGCTCAAGGGCCAGGGCTTCCCAGTTCTCAGTGTCTATGCCAGGATTTTTAAGGTTGGCTTTGAGCCCATCTTTCAATCTCTTTTCCTGTCCACCAACATTCTGTTTTCCGTTCTTGAATTCAGAGTAGAGCAGCTATTTATTTATTTATTTATTTACAGCTTTTATACTCCGCCCTTCTCACCCCGCAGGGGACTCAGGGTGGATTACAGTGTACACATATATAGCAAACATTCAATGCCAACTTTTTACATACAAACATATACAGACATACACAGAGGCTATTTAACTTTTTTCTGGCCGCCAGGGGAGCTATCGCTTTCCTCGTCCATCTGCGACGCTGATGAAGCACTTCCGCATTCCCCGCATGCTTCCCCGCTGGAATGCTTTGCTGGAGTCTTCTTTATGGCCTCATAAATCAGTTAATTTAGCCTCCCCACACTTTAAGGTGGTACCTTATTTTCCTACTTGACAGATGCAACTGTCTTTCGGGTTGCAAAGGTCGACAACAGGCTACACACAATTGGTTGGAAACCCACTCCAACCCGGGCTGGCTTCCAACTCATGACCTTTTGGTCAGAGTGATCTTAATGCAGTTGACACTCAGCCAGCTGCGCCACAATCCCTACTTTGGGAGACAGTGGTCAGGCATCCAGACAATGTGGCCGGTCCAGCGGAGTTGATGGTGGAGGAGCATCACTTCAATGCTGGTGGTCTTTGCTTCTTCCAGCACGCTGACGTTTGTCTGCCTGTCTTCCCAAGAGATTTGCAGGATTTTCCGGAGGCAGCACTGATGGAATCGTTCCAGGAGTTGCATGTGACGTCTGTAGACAGTCCACGTTTTGCAGGCATATAGCAGGGTTGGGAGGACAATGGCTTTGTAAACAAGCCCCTTGGTATCTGTATGGATGTCCCGGTCCTCAAACCCTCTCTGCTTCATTCGGAAAAATGCTGCACTTGCAGAGCTCAGGCGGTGTTGTATTTCAGTGTCAATATTGACTTTGGTGGAGAGGTGGCTGCCAACGGAGCGAAAATGGTCAACGTTTTCTAATGTTACACCATTAAGCTGTATCTCTGGCATTGGAGAGGGATTGGCTGTTGACTGCTGGATGAGCACTTTGGTTTTCTCGATGTTCAATGACAGACCGAGCTTCTCGTATGCTTCTGCGAAAGTATTTAGAGTGGTTTGTAGGTCGTCTTCTGAATGGGCACAGATGACGTTGTCATCAGCATATTGGAGTTCTATAACAGATGTTGTCATCAGCATATTGGAGTTCTATAACAGATGTTGTCATCAGCATATTGGAGTTCTACAACAGATGTTGTCATCAGCATATTGGAGTTCTATAACAGATGTTGTAACCTTGGTTTTGGCTGAGGTTTCTCTGGGTCAGGGAAAACAAACTTTCCTCCTCCTTTCAAATATTTAAACCTGACTATCATGACAATTTTTTTGCATCCCAACTTGCAATGTTTTCTTGGGGCCCTTTTGAGGTTGTCTAGTCCTCGTTCCCTCCCTTGTTTCTGCCCAATTTTTGGAACGAAATGACCAATCATTTCTGAGTGTTTGCTGCCTAAGTAAGAAAGCTCTACGAAATACGAGTTGCAATAAATGAATAGCCGACTGAAAGGCGCGCACACACACACACACAACCTGTCCTTCTCTTTCTTTCCTTCTAAACAGAGACATCAAACCAGACAACATCCTACTTGACCGATGTGGACACATCCGACTTGGAGATTTTGGCTCCTGTCTCAAGCTCCGGGAAGATGGAACGGTGAGGTTTGAATTGGGCGGGACGGAGATGTTGGAGACGGGTTCATCTAGAAGGAATGGTTTGCTGTATGAAGCCTCAGCCGTGCAGTTGTGGGTGGACTGCAATGCCCATCGCCCTTTGCCTGTATAGCCAAAGCAGAGCGATGGTGGGACAGTTCAGCACCGTCTGGAGGAGCGCATCTTTCCTTGAGACCCGTCTTTGGAAAGCATTCGTTCTTGTGGACTTTGATGGGTGCGTCTCGACCAGGCATGGGCCAACTTGGGCCCTCCAGGTGTCTTGGACTCCAACCCCCACAATTCCTAACAGCCTCGGACCCTTTCCTTCCCCCCCTCAGCCGCTTAATCCTAGTCCGAGGCCACTGTTGGAAGTGGATCTGATGGATTAGATCAGGGGTCCCCAAATCAGTGTAGGCCAGCTTTTGGCTGATGAAAAAGTCAAGGGAATTAGGATTGTTCTGGTTTTTGTGTGCCTTCAAGTTGTTTCAGACTCAATATGACCCAAAGGCAACCCTCTCACAAGAGTTTTCTGGTCAAGACACCACATTCTATTAGTTCCTTCGCTCTGTTTCCAACCTACATTTCTTTTTTCCTTTCTTCCTTTTCTTCTTTCCTTTTGTTTTCCAGCAACTGTTTGTTCTTCCTTTTCTCCCCTCCCTCCTCCTTTCTTTTCTTCTTTCTCTCTCTCCTCTCTCTTTCTTTATTCCCCTCCTCCTCCATCCCTTCTTCCTTCTCTTATCTTCCTTCCTTACCTCTTTTTGCTCTACTCCCTTTCTTTTCTTCCCTCTTTTTCCTTCCTTCCTTCCTTCCTTCCTTCCTTCCTCCTTTCACTTTTCTTCTTCCCTTCTTTCTTCCTTCTTCTCACCTTCCTTTTCTTCTTCCCTCTTTCCTTTCCCCTTTCCTACCTTTCTCCCTCTATTTTCCCCTCCTCCATCTTTTCTTCTTTTCTTTCTTTCTTTCTTTCTTTCTTTCTTTCTTTCCTCCCTCCTCCTCCCTTCTTTCCCTGTCCTTTTTGTACCTTTCTTTCTCTATTTCCCCCTACCCTTCCTTCCTTCCTTCCTTCCTTCCTTCCTTCCTTCCTTCCTTCCTTCCTTCCTTCCTTCTCCCCTTTCCCTTTTATCCCCCCCTTTCTTTCTTCCTCTTTCTCGCCTTCCTTTCTTTTCTTCCTCCCGCTTTCCTTCTTTCCCTTTCCCTACCTTTCTCTATTTTCCCCTCCTCCATCCCTTCCTTCCTTCCTTCCTTCCCTTCCTTCCTTCCCTTCCTTCCTTCCTTCCTTCCTTCCTTCCTTCCTTCCTTCCTTCCCCCCTCCCTCCCTATTCTCCCTCCTACCTTCTTTCCTTGTCTTTTTTGTAACTTTCTTTCTCTATTTTCCCCTCTCCATCCTTTCTTCCCTTCTTCCTTCCTTCCTTCCTTCCTTCCTTCCTTCCTTCCTTCCTTCCTTCCTTCCTTCTTCATCCCCTTTGCCTTTTATCCCTCCCTTCTTTCTTCGTCTTTTCCCCCTTCTTCCTTTTCTTCCTCTCTCTTTCCTTCTTTCCCTTTTCCTACCTTTCTCTCTTTATTTTCCTTCCCCTCCCTCCCTTCCCCTCCCTCCCTCCCTATTCTCCCTCCCTCCCTATTCTCCCTCCTTCCTTCTTTCCCTCTTTTTCCTGCCTTTCTTTCCTTCTTTATTTCCCCCTCCCCATCCTTCCTTCCCTTTTTCCTTCCTTCCTTCCTTCCTTCCTTCCTTCATCCCCCCTCCCTTTTCTCCCTCCCTCCTTCCATTTCTCCCTCTCTTTTCTCCCTCCCTCTTTCCTTTATTCCTTTCCTTCTTTTTCTCCCTCCCTCTTTCCTTCATTCCTTTCCTTCCTTTTCTCCCTCCTTCCCTCCTTCCTTCCCTCCACAGAGGGTGTATGTGCATGTGTGTGTGCCCGTTGTGTTCAAGGATAGGGGCAGCAGTGTGTGTGTTTGTGTGTGGGTCAGGGAGAAGACTTTTATGGGCCAGATCTGTCCTGTGGGCATTAGTGTAGGGACTCCTGGATTAGATGGATTGGCAGTCTCTGGATCATTCTCCTTCCATTCCCTTCCTGGGCAGGTCTGCTCCAGGGTGGCGGTGGGCACTCCGGATTACCTCTCTCCGGAGATCCTGCAAGCGGTGGAGGACGGTGCTCATTCTTATGGCACGGAGTGCGACTGGTGGTCTCTGGGCATCTTTGCCTACGAGATGTTCTTTGGCCACACTCCCTTCTTTGCGGACTCCGTCGTAGAGACCTATGGCAAGATCATCCATTTCAAGGTAGGTTTTTGCAGATGCATGAACAGAGATATTCGTATTGTGGCACAGTGTATATAAGTCCCCACAACTGCACATAGATGAAAAAACTATACAGAAGATCTGTATAGGAAAGTTAATAATATTGAGGATGGCTTTGACAGTTTGGTGCGTGAATTAGAACCAGACATCCTGAGGAGTGAGGTCGAAACCAAATGCTATTATTCATAACAAGAATTGAGAATTTCATAATCTTGGAATCAATTGACATTGTACGTAATGAGACTTGAGCTTCCATGGATTTTGGGTCCTGGAACAAAAAATGTGATTGAACACAATGGAACTTGAGCATTAATAAATTTGCGATCCTGGAACCAAATGCTGTTGTCCATAATGAGACTTGAGCATCCATAGATTTTGGGTTCTGGGACCAAATATCATTGAATTCAATGGAACTTGAGCATCCATAGATTTTGGGTTCTGGAATCAAATGCTGATGTACATAATAAGACTTGCGCACCTATAGTTTTAGGGTCCTGGAACCAATTGCCATTGTATATAATGAGACTGGAGCATCCATAGATTTTAGGGTCTGGAACCAAATGCCAAGCATCTATAGATCTTGGGTCTCGGATCCCAAGCTGTATGGATTTCTGGAGTGTTCCTTCCCAGCATGCATAGCCACCCGCCACTCTTTGCTGTGTGCTTCCTATGGGTTCTGGTTTTATTTATTTGTCGTGTCAGGGCAGCCAGTCAATTATATTACATTTCTAACAGAACAAAACAAACAAACAGACAAAATACAAAATTTGCGAGTTTGGTAGTTGATTAAATGTCCTTTGACCAGTATCTGGCCCCTTGGAGTGCTTCTGGTGTTGTCACAAGAAGGTCCTCCATTGTGCATGTGGCAGGGCTCAGGTTGCATTGCAGCAGGTGGTCAGTGGTTTGCTCTTCTCCACACTCGCATGTCGTGGATTCCACTTTGTGGCCCCATTTCTTAAGGTTGGCTCTGCATCTCGTGGTGCCACAGCGCAGTCTGTTCAATGCCTTCCAAGTCACCCAGTCCTCTGTGTGCCCAGGGAGGAGTCTTTCATCTGGTATCAGCCATTGGTTGAGGTTCTGAGTTTGAGCCTGCCACTTTTGGACTCTCGCTTGCTGAGGTGTTCCAGCGAGTGTCTCTGTAGATCTTAGAAAACTATTTCTAGATTTAAGTCGTTGATGTGCTGGCTGATACCCAAACAAGGGATGAGCTGGAGATGTCACTGCCTTGGTCCATTCACTATTGGCTGCTACTTCCCGGCGGATGTCAGGTGGTGCAATACCGGCTAAGCAGTGTAGTTTCTCCAGTGGTGTAGGGCGCAGGCACCCCGTGATAATGCAGCATGTCTCATTAAGAGCCACATCCACTGTTTTAGCGTTGTGAGATGTGTTCCACACTGGGCATGCATACTCAGCAGCAGAGTAGCATAGTGCAAGGGCAGATGTCTTCACTGTGTCTGGTTGTGATCCCCAGGTTGTGCCAGTCAGTTTTCGTATGATATTGTTTCTAGCACCCAATTTTTGCTTGATATTCAGGCAATGCTTCTTGTAGGTCAGAGCATGGTCCAGAGTGACTCCCAGGTATTTGGGTGCGCTGCAATGCTCCAGTGGGATTCCTTCCTTCCCAGGTAATCCCCAGAGCTCGGGATGCTTGTCTGTTCTTGAGATGAAAGGCACATGTCTGTGTTTTAGATGGATTAGGGATCAGCTGGTTTTCCCTGTAATAGGCAGTAAGAGCACCTAGAGCTTCGGAGAGCTTCTGTTCTACCATCTCAAAGCTCCATGGGTTCTGGTTACCACTATGTTCTTCTTCTCATCCCGCCAGGAGCACTTCCGTTTCCCGCCCTCGGCCCCAGAGGTGCCTGCGGAGGCGCTGGCCCTGATAGCGGGGCTGGTGTGCCCGCGGGAGACACGTCTGGGTCGGCAGGGGCTGCGGGACTTCCAGGAGCACCCCTTCTTCCTGGGCCTGGCCTGGGAGGCCTTGCGGAGCTGCGTGCCCCCCTTCGCCCCTGAGTTCGCCAACCCCACCGACACCTGCAACTTCGACGTGGTGGACGACTGTCTCACTGACATGGTGAGCGGGGGAGGGGTACGTCACCTTTTCATATATTTATTTCTCCCCCTTTTCTTCTTTCCTCATTTTCTAAAGTCTTCCCTCTAAGGTAGCTTTTCTATCTATACACCTCCCTCTTGTGGTTGCATCTGAGCACTGCATGCATATTTCCTTCGTTTTTGGGGCCTTGCCTCAAAAAGGGCTAATACTTTTCACTCGAAACCCTATCAGTATTTTAAGTTGATTCATGAAGGATCTGTATACCAAGTTTGGTCCCGATCCATCAAGCAATGGAGGAGCCTTTGTGGAACAAACAAAAATACTGTATATATTCGAGTATAAGCCTAGTTTTTCAGCCTAAAAAACTCCCCCTTGGCTTATACTAGAGTCAAAGTTATTTATTATTCTACTGTGTTATTATTATTATAATTATTATAATTATTATATTTATTTATTTATTTATTTACTTATATACCGCTGTTCTCAGCCCGAGGGCGACTCACAGCGGTTCACAACCAATAAAAACAGCAATAATTCAATGCAATAATGTAACAGCAATTAACAATTAACACATTACCCAAACAATAAACAATTACTACATTAGCCAGTCACTATCGTCTCATCATCCAAAAACATGATCCAGATTCGTCATCCATTGTTCCATTTCTATGTTCATTGCCAATCATTGCACTAGTTACTCGAACGCCTGCACAAACAGCCAGGTCTTCACTTTTTTGCGGAATACCATTAGGGATGATGCTAGCCTAATGTCCGTGGGAAGGGTGTTCCACAGCCGAGGGGCCACCACCGAGAAGGCCGTATCTCTCGTCCCCGCCAGCCGTGCTTGAGAAGCAGGCGGGATCGAGAGCAGGGCTTCCCCGGAAGATTTCAAAGTCCTGGTGGGTTCATAGGCAGAGATGCGGTCAGATAGGTAACTTGGGCCGGAACCGTTTAAGGCTTTATAGGCCAACACCAGCACTTTGAATTCAGCCTGGTAGCAGATCGGCAGCCAGTGGAGCTGGCGCAACAGGGGGGTCGTATGCTCCTTGCGTTCCGCTCCTGTTAGAATCATGGCTGCCACACGTTGAACTAGTTGAAGCTTCTGGGCCATCTTCAAGGACAACCCCACGTAGAGAGCGTTGCAGTAGTCTAGGCGGGATGTAACCAGAGCATGGACTACCATGGCCAAGTGAGACTTCCCAAGGTACGGGCGCAGCTGGCGCATGAGCCTAAGCTGTGCAAATGCTCCCCTGGTCACCGCCGAAACCTGGGGTTCCAGGCTCAGCGATGAGTCCAAGATCACACCCAAGCTGCGAACCTGCGTCTTCAGGGGGAGTGCGGCCCCGTCCAACACAGGCTGTAACCCTATACCCTGCTCGGCCCTGCGACTGACCAGGAGTACCTCTGTCTTGTCTGGATTCAATTTCAATTTGTTCGCCCTCATCCAGACCTTTACAGCGGCCAGGCACCGGTTCAGGACCTCGACAGCCTTTTATTCTAATTATAATTATTATTACATTTATAATTTATTCTATTATTATTATTATTATTACATTTATCATTTTACTTTATAATTGTTGTTATTGCTACATTTATTATTTTACTCTTTTTATTGTTGTTATTACATTTATTATTTTATTCTATTATTATTATTACATTTATTATTTTACTCTATTATTATTGGAAGGATACATAAGCACATTTACATTTAAGAAGGTTAAAATAATAGTTTAATCAGAGTTGGACAGTCTTATCTTAAATTCCCATTTTATGTAAATATTCCAAAACATTGAACCTACGGATGCCTCAATTAATATAATTTTGGGTTGTTGTAGGTTTTCCGGGCTATATGGCCATGTTCTAGAGGCATTTTCTCCTGACGTTTTGCCTGCATCTGTGGCAAGCATCCTCAGAGGTAGTGAGGTCTGTTGGAAGTAGGAAAATGGGTTTGTATATCTGTGGAATGACCAGGGTGGGACAAAGATCTCTTGTCTGCTGGAGCTAGGTGTGAATTTTTCAACTGACCACCTTGATTCGCATTTAATGGCTTGGAAGTGCCTGGGAGAATCTTTCTTTGAGAGGTGATTTGATGTGCCTGATTGTTTACTCTCTGTTGGCACTTCCAAGCCATTAAATACTAATCAAGGTGGTCAGTTGAAACATTCACACCTAGCTCCAGCAGACAAAAGTCCTTTGTCCCACCCTGGTCTTTCCACAGATATATAAACTAATTTTCCTACTTCCAACAGACCTCACTACCTCTGAGGATGCTTGCCATAGATGCAGGCGAAACATCAGGAGAAAATGCCTCTAGAACATGGCCATGTAGCACAAAAAAATCTACAACAACCCAGTGATTCCGGCCATGAAAGCCTTCGACAATAATATATTTTTATTGGTATCTATTTTTATTTTGAAATTTACCCGTAGCTGCTGCATTTCCGACCCTTGGCTTATGTGTTGACTAACACACTTGCTATTGGCGCAGGAGCCTCACCAAGTTGGCAACTTGTCGGCAACTCTATGGCTAACCTTTTCTTGCTTGGATCGGGACCGACCCAGACCCTTCCTTTTTTTGTTCCTTGTGTCTCCCTTCTGTAGGAAACCCTTTCGGACGTCATTGAGAGCTCTCCCCTCGGCGTCCACCTGCCTTTCGTGGGATATTCCTACACTTACGCAGCCGTGAAGTAAGAAGGCCGCTGGGTTTGCGGGTTTGCGTTTGTGGGCCATATTATTACACTGTGTAACAACATTTGGAGGAAAAAATCTGTTCCTGGTTGGGAGCTCTCTGCAGGCATGTACGGCAAAGGCAAGAGCAACAGCAGCGTCCCGTCCGACAGCCAGGCCAGGGAGAAGTTAGCACTATATGTATATGAATATCTGCTCCATGTAGGAGCACAGAAATCTGCGCAGACGTTTTTATCAGAGATAAGATGGGGAAAAAACATAACACTGGGAGAACCCCCAGGATTCTTACACTCTTGGTGGTGTGTATTTTGGGATCTCTACTGTGCAGCTCCAGAAAGACGTGAAACATGTGAACACTCAAGTGAAGCTAAAGCCTTTCATGACTATAGCGCTGCAGCAGCTCCCAGTCCAGTGCTAGGAAACATTCCCCCAGGAGATGGCATGCCAGTAGGTCCTGTACCACCGGGTTTTTTTCAGCCTTTCATGTCCACAGGAGGTCCACAACCACCTTTAAGGATACCCAACCAGGCACTTGGGGGTGTACCAGGAAGTCAGCCATTATTACCTAGTGGAATGGATCCAACACGGCAACAAGGTCATCCAAATATGGGTGGGCCAATGCAGAGAATGACTCCTCCTAGAGGAATGGTTCCGCTAGGACCTCAGAACTATGGAGGTGCTATGAGACCCCCTCTGAATGCTTTAGGTGGTCCTGGAATGCCTGGAATGAACATGGGTCCAGGAGGTGGTAGACCTTGGCCTAATCCTACAAATGCCAATTCTATACCATACTCTTCTGCGTCGCCTGGGAATTATGTAGGTCCACCAGGAGGTGGAGGGCCACCAGGGACGCCCATCATGCCTAGTCATAGAATCATAGAATCATAGAATCAAAGAGTTGGAAGAGACCTCATGGGCCATCCAGTCCAACCCCCTGCCAAGAAGCAGGAATATTGCATTCAAATCACCCCTGACAGATGGCCATCCAGCCTCTGCTTAAAAGCTTCCAAAGAAGGAGCCTCCACCACACTCCGGGGCAGAGAGTTCCACTGCTGAACGGCTCTCACAGTCAGGAAGTTCTTCCTAATGTTCAGATGGAATCTCCTCTCTTGTAGTTTGAAGCCATTGTTCCGCGTCCTAGTCTCCAAGGAAGCAGAAAACAAGCTTGCTCCCTCCTCCCTGTGGCTTCCTCTCACATATTTATACATGGCTATCATATCTCCTCTCAGCCTTCTCTTCTTCAGGCTAAACATGCCCAGTTCCCTAAGCCACTCCTCATAGGGCTTGTTCTCCAGACCCTTGATCATTTTAGTCGCCCTCCTCTGGACACATTCCAGCTTGTCAATATCTCTCTTGAATTGTGGTGCCCAGAATTGGACACAATATTCCAGATGTGGTCTAACTAAAGCAGAATAGAGGGGTAGCATTACTTCCTTAGATCTAGACACTATGCTCCTATTGATGCAGATTCAACTAATTCTGGAGACAATATGTACACTTTAATGAATGCAGTACCTCCTGGACCCAACAGACCTAACTTTCCAATGGGACCAGGGTCCGATGGCCCTATGGGTGGATTGGGTGGAATGGATTCACATCATATGAATGGATCATTAGGTTCAGGAGACATGGAGAGTATCTCCAAAAATTCTCCCAGTAATATGAGCATGAGCAATCAGCCAGGGACCCCTCGTGATGATGGTGAAATGGGGGGGGGGGGGGGGGGGGGCGGGACTTTCTAAACCCCTTTCAGAGTGAAAGTTATTCTCCCAGCATGACAATGAGCGTGTGATCCATAACCAAGTCTCTTCATGATGGCTGCACTGAATTGGCCCTCTCCAGAGAGCTACTAAAGAAGAAAAATTACTCATCCCCGTGTACAGTTTAACAGAAAAGATTTCTGCCACTCTTGGACCCACCGTGTTTTTTTTCCAACCATCTTTCCAGTTTTGTGAAGAACATGGGTCCTGATTTGATTTCAGCATCCATAACAAGTGGCATATCGGAGCTGCCCAAGTCTGAACTGCAAAATTATCTGTGTATGTATATGTAGGGTAGGTGTATGTATGTGTGTGTTACAGAGGCATAGATATGCGCACATACATACATAGACCTGCAGGACGTTGTAAAATATTATCACATGGCATCTTAAGTAGAAATAAGAAATAGGGACTTTTATTCCATCTTTTTCACATTTACATTTTAACTATTAAAAGAACTGCCTCCCTCTCCCCATCTGAACTGTTTTGTGCTGTGTATTTCACTGCTTTGTAAGTTATTTTTTTAAAGAAGATCTCAAATAAGTTCTTTTTGTCATTGTCTGACATCAATTATAGGAATAAAACTGTTCCTGGTTGGAAAGTATAATTTGCTATTGAATTGTGTGGTCCTTACTTGAAAGTTGGTGGTTAGAATCCGGGGAGCAGGGTGAGCTCTTGCTGTAAGCTCCAGCTTCTGCCAACCTAGCAGTTGGAAAATATGCAAATGTGAGTAGATCAATAGGTACTGCTCTGGTGGGAAGGTAACGGTGCTCCATGCAGTCATGCTGGCCACATGACCTTGGAGGCATCTAAGGACAATGCCGACTCTTTGGCTTAGAAATGGGGATGAGCACCAACCCCCAGAGTTGGACGCGACTAGACTTAACGTGAAGAGGAAACCTTTACCTTTACTTAGTGTTACTATTAATAATAATTGTTACAGTCGCCGAGGTTTGGAGTGTTACAGCTAAACAATAATCTCAGCAAAGAGGAGTGAGGATTGAGCATGGGAGGAGATTGGACCAGAAGCCGTAGTCAAATTGCCACGGAAATACCATATAATAATAATAATAATAATAATAATAATAATAATAATAATAGGATTGAAGAGAAACAACTGGAAAAGTTGGCATGATAGGAGGATTTAGAGATCGAACTGCAAAGACTTTGGCACAAGCATTAAAGGTGGTCCCAGTGGTGATCGGCACACTGGGTGCAGTGCCTAAAGACCTTGGCCTGCACTTAAAAACAATCGGCGCTAACAAAACACCTGGAGGGCTGAAGTTTGCCCATGCCTGCTTTAGAGTCATGTTGGCTGACTTAAGAGATTTCCAGTTTGCCCAGAGACGGGCTCCGTGAGACTCTCCCTTTCTCTCAGACAGAATGAGCTGGAAGAAGAAACGGGCCGCAGGGACCCTGTCATGGAGGTGGACGGTGCCAGGGAGACGTCAACCGAAGAGCAAAAGCGGCCCAAACAGGCTCCGGAGGGGATGGTAAGTCACAGAAGGAGAGGCGGTGCCACTCTTTGGCGAAGTACCGGTGGTGCCTGTGCCTTGCCGCAACAACATGGATCCGTCCCCTCTTTTCCTTGCCAGGTGTACGAACTACCGGACGGCCAAAAGCTGGACCTGACCACTTTTCTGGAGTTGCAGACGGCGCTGGAGGAAGAGCTGCGGAGCCGGGAGATGCTGTGCCAAGAGCTCAGCGTGGTCAAGTTGGCCAACCAGACCTTTGCCAGGTGAGGGGGGCACCACAGAGAAGGCTCCTTGAGCCCATCGGTTTACCATCTTCTCTATTGCAATGTCCTATCCACCAAGGAAAACATTTGGAAGGCCGGGGCTTTAGAAAGGTCACCTTTGAGGATCCAAATTTATTGGAGTCTCCTGTTTGGGAGTTCAATGGATGCAGATCTCTATAGGCTTAAGATAGACAAGCACCAATCACAGTTCTTGAGGACCCTCTACCAGTTCCCCAGATGTGTTCTTGAGGGCCCTCTACCAGTTCCCCAGATATATTCTTGAGGGCCCTCTACCAGTTTCTCAGATGTATTCTTGAGGGCCCTCTTCCAGTTCCCCAGATGTATCCTTGAGGGCTCTCTTCCAGTTCCCCAGATGTGTTCTTCAGGGCCCTCTACCAGTTCCCAGATGTGTTCTTGAGGGACCTCTTCCAGTTCCCCAGATGTATTTGTGAGGGCCCTCTTCCAGTTCCCCTGATGTGTTCTTTTGGGCCCTTCTTCCTGTTCCCCAGATGTTTTCTTTAGAGCACTCTTTCAGTTCCCCAGATGTATTGTTGAGGAACCTCTTCCAGTTCCCCAGATGTGTTCTTGAGGGCCCTTGTCCCGTTCCCCAGATGTGTTCTTGAGGAGCCTCTTCCAGTTCCCCAGATGTATTTGTGAGGGCCCTCTTCCAGTTCCTCAGATGTGTTCTTGAGGGCCCTTTACCAGTTCCCCAGATGTATTCCTGAGGGCACTCTTTCAGTTCCCCAGATGTGTTCTTGAGGGACCTCTCCCAGTTCCTCAGATGTATTTTTGAGGGCCCTCTTCCAGTTCCCCAGATGTGTTCTTGAAGGCCCTCTTTCAGTTCCCCAGATGTGTTCTTGAGGGCCCTCTTCCAGTTCCCCAGATGTTTTCTTGAGGGCCCTTCTTCCTGTTCCCCAGATGTTTTCTTGAGAGCCCTCTTTCAGTTCCCCAGATGTGTTCTTGAGGGCCCTCTTCCAGTTCCCCAGATGTTTTCTTGAGGGCCCTTCTTCCTGTTCCCCAGATGTTTTCTTGAGAGCCCTCTTTCAGTTCCCCAGATGTGTTCTTGAGGGCCCTCTTCCAGTTCCCCAGATGTTTTCTTGAGGGCCCTTCTTCCTGTTCCCCAGATGTGTTCTTGAGGGCCCTCTTCCAGTTCCCCAGATGTGTTGAGGGCCTTCTTCCAGTTCTCCAGATGTGTTGAGGGCCTTCTTCCAGTTCTCCAGATGTGTTCTTGAGAGCTCTCTTCCACTTCCCCAGATTGATTTTGTCATTTGGGAGTTGTAGTTGCTATGTTTTATATTTCACCTACAACCAAAGAGCATTCTGAACTCCAACAACAATGGAACTGAAGCAAACTTGGTACACAGAACTCCCATGACCAACAGAAAATACTGGAACTCATAGATCTGGAGTCTTGGAGTTGTAGTTCACCTACATACAGAGAGCACTGTGGACTCAAACAATGATAGATCTGGCATGGATACTCAATATATCCAAATGTGAACACTGGTGGGGAAAATAGAGCTTGACATTTGGGAGTTGTAGTTGCTGTGATTTATAGTTCACCTACAATCAAAGGGCATTCTGAACCCCACCAACGATGGAGTTGAACCAAACTTGGCAGACAGGACTCACACAACAACAGAAAATACTGGAAAGGTTTGGTGGGCACAGACCTTGAGTTTGGGGAATGTAGTTCACCTACACTCAGAGAGCACTGAGGACTCAAAGAATGATGGATCTGGACCAAACTTGGCATGGATACTCACTATGCCGAAATGGAGTTTTGAGCAAATAGATCTTGTCATTAGGGGGTTTGGCGTTTGGGAATACTAGATTTTGGGAATACTGGTGGTGTGGGGGGAGATTGATTTTGTCATTTGGGAGTTCTAGTTGCTGGGATGTATAGTTCACCTACAATCAAAGGGCATTCTGAACCACACCAATGATAGAATTGGGCTAAACTTGCCACACAGAACCCCCATGACCAACAGAAAATACTGTGTTTTTAATGGTTTTTGGTGACTCCTCTGGGACCCCCCAGGGGTCCCGACCCCAAGGTTGAGAAACACTGCTCTAGGTCTTCCAGGCAAGCCTATATTATACTTCCCTTGGAAGTTACCTTAAAATTGCTTTGGAAGACCTAACCCAATTCCTAGACAAGATACCAGTCCCAGAATACATCTTATTTCTGGAATACGGCACCATGTAACACAATTTTTGTTCCTAGGTTATAAATGTCATTTCTTAATTGGTTCTATCATAAAAACATGGGAAAAGTTTAGTCTTATTGTCAGTGTTCAGTTTTGGAGCCATTTCCAGAACTATTTTATGTCATCGTTTGATGTTAATCACAGACTCCACATTTCCCAAAAGTTGCAGTGCTTTGTTTTGGCACAGCATTTGAACCAAGGAGTTTGCTCTTCTATTGGAAGTGTGGACAAGTGATACTCATTGTAGCCAAGCTTGGGGAGTCATTTCCCCAAGTAAATACCCATCGCCTTGCTTGTTTCCTCCTTCCAGCCAACTGAAGGAAGCCGAGAGCCGCAACTTGGAACTGGAAGCTCAAATCAAACGCTTGGAGGAGCAGATCGAAGGGATGAAAACGATGGGCGAGGAAGGCAAGTTGCTCCCGTCTGCTCCAAATCGTGGCCTTGCTTTCCCTGCTGGAGTTTGCCTTCACCCCTAACCCTTCCTTCCTATTGATTTACCTTCTTTCATGCTGGGTTGTTGTAGGTTTTTTCGGGCTATATGTCCATGTTCTAGAGGCATTCTCTCCTGAAGTTTCGCCTGCATCTATGGCAAGCATCCTCAGAGGTAGTGAGGATGCTTGCCATAGATGCAGGCAAAACATCAGGAGAGAATGCCTCTAGAACATGGACATATAGCCCGAAAAAACCTACAACAACCCTGTGATTCCGGCCATGAAAGCCTTCAAAAATACATTCTTTCATGCTATTTAGAAAAGGTTAAAAGGAGAGTCTGAAGAGAGGGAGGAAGTGTGTTCTTGAGCAATGGCAGAAAGGTCCCAAAAGTTTCTATAAGAGGAGATTCAATTAAAGAAAACTTCGCCACACTCTGAGACAACAGAATATACAACTGGCTTGGAGTATCCTTCTCTGCTGGTTTTTAATCAGAAACTGGATGGTTGTCTGTCAGGAGGGCTTGGGTTGTGTATTCTTGTATAGCAAAATGAGGTTGGACTGGACGGTCTTTGGGATTCCCTTCCGACTCTAGTGGAATACTATCGGAAGGTCCAATGGAGACGCCTTCTCTAGATGTTTTTAAACAGAGACTGTTGGGAGTGCTTGGATGGTTTCTTCCAGAATGGCAGGAAGAGCCCTTGGAGCCTTTTCTATGGTTCTGTGACAATTTTATGGTGGTCTATAAAGAACACAACCGTTCAATGCTAAGGCTTCCCGCCAAAATGTAACTGTAGAGGAGAGTCTACTGAACAAACCAGTACCTACTGCATACCAGTACTGCCATCTGTTGAGGAGTTATGACGGTGGAGGCATTATTTTTCATTCAACCTTCGTATATCTGTTGAATGTCCAGGGTGGGATAGGTGTGAATGTTTCCATTGGCCACCTTGATTAGCATTTGATGGCCTGATAGTTTTTAGGTGTGGCTTGTTACTGCGTGGGCCAGTGGTTCTCAACCTCTGGGTCTACAACTCCCAGAAATCCCAGCCAGTTTAGGATTTCTGGGAGTTGAAGGCCAAAACATCTGGGGACCCACAGGTTGAGAACCACTGGCCTAGGAGAATCCTTTGTTGAGAGGTGATTAGCTGTTCCTGTTTGTTTCTTGTCTGGAGGTCCCCTGCATTTGAGTGTTGTTCTTTATTTACTATTATAATTTTAGACTTTTTAAAAAATACTGCTAGCCAAATTTTGTTTGTTTTCATGGTTTCTTCCTTTTTGTCGGAATTGTCCACATGGCTCTCAAACTCTGCAGATGTTTTGGGCCCCAGCGCCTAGAAATCCCAGCCTGTTGGCCTATGCTCAGGGGCTGAATTCCCAAACATGTGGGGCAGAAGAGACAGAGAAGCTCAGATTTAGGAGAGTCTGTGCCTGAGCTGGAATTGCATGGGATGTTTTAGCAGAGGAAGAGAAGCATTGCATGGTGGCGATGCTCAGAGCATGGCAGCATGATGCGCCTTTGCCCAACCATCCTGCAAGCTAGCATGATGGGTTCTTGGCGTGCTTTCCTACGCATGCTCTCCTCTTTCCTGACTTTCTACCCATTTCCCCACCAAGGAAACCTGGGTCCCACTTTTCTCTTTTCCTTCCAGCTCCTCTGCTATGGAGCCCTCGCTGCCCTGCCACTTTCTTGTGCGGCGTGGAGCGCCCGGCTGATGTAAGCCTGACTTTGCTGGTTGCCAGAACTTATGGAGGAATTTCAAAAGGGGGATGATGGTGGTGGGATAAGGAGTAAGACCCAAGTTATACTTACTTACTTAGGCGATCCCTCGTTGTCTGAGAAAGATTGTCCTCCAAGTGTCCTGGTGGTGGGTACGTAGGTGACTGTGGAGCCCTGTTCTTGATCCGCATGTTCTCCTGCAGTGAGGGCATCTGTTTCCAGGTGGAAGGCGGTCCTGGTCGGGGTTGGCTTGACGTGCCTTCCTCTTGGAATGTTTCTCCCTTTTGCCCTCCATCCATGCCTTTTTAAATTCTGCAGCACTGCTGGTCACAGCTGACCACTAATTTCAGTGCTCAAAAGCCAGGGCATCCCAGATCTCTATGTCCATGTCACAGTTTTTAAGGTTGGCTTTATGCCCATGTTTAAATCTCTTTTCCTGTCCACCAACATTATGTTCCCCTTTCTTGAGTATACTGCTTTGGGAGACGGTGATTGGACATTTGGGCAACTTGGCCGGTCCAGTGGAGTTGATGGCAGAGGAGCATCGCTTCAATGCTGGTGGCTTTTGCTTCTTCCAGCACGCTGACATTTGTTTGCCTGTCTTCCCAAGAGATTTGCAGGATTTTTCGGAGGCAACGCTGGTGGAATAGTTTCAGGAGTTGAGTGTGACGTCTGTAGACAGTCCACATTTTGCAGGTTGGTCTCTGCTGCTTTAGAGACTAGGACACAATGGAACCATGGGCTCAAATGGCAGGGAAAGAGATTCCACCTAAACATTAGGAAGAACTTTCTAATGGTCAGAGATGTTTTGCAATAGAATATGCCTCCTTGGAGTCCAATGGAGCCTCCTTCTCTGGAGGTTTCTATTATGTATTTATTTATTTATGTATTTATTTATTTACTATATTTCTGTACTGCTCTTCTCAGCCCGAGGGTGACTCAGGGCGGTTTACAAAACCAGCACAATTCGATGCCACAATGATTTAAACAGTTAAAAGAATATAAACATCCATAAAATTCCATAACCAATTAAATCAATCAAACATAAAAACATAAATCCTCCATATCTAATTTCCAGAATCTTTATCCGATTGCCATCTGTCAGGAAGGCTTTGATGGTGTCTTCCTGTACAGCACAGGGCTTTGCTTAGATGGCCCTTTGGATCTTTTCAAACTTTAGCATTCTGTGATTCAACAGAGACTGGCAGGCCATCTGTCAGGAAGGCTTTGATGGTGTCTTCTGGTATAGTAGAGGGCTTCACTTAGATGGCTCTTTGGATCTTTTCAAACTTTAGCATTCTGTGATTCAACAGAGACTGGCAAGCCATCTGTTAGGAAGGCTTTGATGGTGTCTTCCGGTATAGCAGAGGGCTTCAGTTAGATGGTTCTTTGGATCTTTTCAAACTTTAGCATTCTGTGATTCAGCAGAGAATGGATGGCCATCTGTCAGGAAGGCTTTGATGGTGTCTTCCTGTATAGCAGAGGGCTTCAGTTAGATGGCCCTTTGGATCTTTTCAAACTTTAGCATTCTGTGTTTCAACAGAGACTGGCAGGCCATTTGTCAGGAAGGCTTTGATGGTGTCTTCCTGTACAGTTAAAGGCTTCACTTAGATGGCTCTTTGGATCTTTTCAAACTTTAGCATTCTGTGATTCAACAGAGACTGGCAGGCCATCTGTCAGGAAAGCTTTGATGGTATAGCAGAGGGCTTCACTTAGATGGCTCTGGATCTTTTCAAACTTGAGCATTCTGTGATTCAACAGAGACTGGATGGCCATCTGTCAGGATGGTATAGCAGAGGGCTTCACTTAGATGGCTCTTTGGATCTTTTCAAACTTTAGCATTCTGTGATTCAACAGAGACTGGCAGGCCATCTGTCAGGAAGGCTTTGATGGTATAGCAGAGGGCTTCACTTAGATGGCTCTTTGGATCTTTTCAAACTTTAGCATTCTATGATTCAGCAGAGAATGGATGGCCATCTATCAGGGAGGCTTTGATGGTGCCTTCCTGTACAGCTAAGGGCTTCACTTAGATGGCTCTTTGGATCTTTTCAAACTTGAGCATTCTGTGATTCAACAGAGACTGGATGGCCATCTGTCAGGAAGGCTTTGATGGTATAGCAGAGGGCTTCACTTAGATGGCTCTTTGGATCTTTTCAAACTTTAGCATTCTGTGATTCAACAGAGACTGGCAGGCCACTGTCAGGAAGGCTTTGATGGTGTCTTCTGGTATAGCAGAGGGCTTCACTTAGATGGCTCTTTGGATCTTTTCAAACTTTAGCATTCTATGATTTAACAGAGACTGGCAGGCCATCTGTCAGGAAGGCTTTGATGGTGTCTTCCTGTACAGCTAAGGGCTTCACTTAGATGGCTCTTTGGATCTTTTCAAACTTTAGCATTCTATGATTCAGCCGAGACTGGAGGCCATCTGTCAGGAAGGCTTTGATGGTGTCTTCCGGTATAGCAGAGGGCTTCAGTTAGATGGTTCTTTGGATCTTTTCAAACTTGATCATTCTGTGATTCAACAGAGACTGGCAGGCCATCTGTCAGGAAAGCTTTGATGGTATAGCAGAGGGCTTCACTTAGATGGCTCTGGATCTTTTCAAACTTTAGCAATCTATGATTCAACAGAGACTGGCAGGCCATCTGTCAGGAAGGCTTTGATGGTGTCTTCCAGTACAGCTAAGGTCTTCACTTAGATGGCTCTTTGGATCTTTTCAAACTTTAGCATTCTATGATTCAACAAAGACTGGATGGCCATCTGTCAGGAAAGCTTTGATTGTGCCACCCTGCCTTGCAGACGAGGGTTCAACTGGATGGGATCCCTTCCAACTCTATAAGATTATATAGGACACGGGGAGGGCCATATTCCTTCCCAGATGATTTTGGAGCTTGTTTCTGTGTAGAAGGGAACGTGGCTATAGCCTTTCCAGCCCCAAAAGCCACAATTGTGCGGAGTATGTGTATTTTGCTCCTCTTCCCCACTTTCGCCATCCAGCGCTGGCCGCTCCGCTGACCGGTGACCTCTGCTTTCTCTTTCCAGCAAGGCGGCACCATGGCATCTCGGCTCTGTGAATACCCGCTTGTGGTACCTCTGTACCGGCACTTGCTGCTCTTTTCCAGGGTACGTTGGCTGCGCACACAAAGACACACATGCGCCTCCTCTCTGCTCTGGCTCTGCTGCGAAAAAGGAGCGCCTGCTTTTGCTGGTAGCTGAGCCCTGCCCTTCCTTTGTTTTGCTTTCTCTTCAGGGGTATATGCACATGTAAAACCACGTCTACACACTTGCATGCCTTCCTTTCACTTGTGGTCCATCAAGTAACATTTCTGAGGTCTGGAGACCATGGTAGTTGAGTGTCCCTTCTAAGCAACCAAGGGCAGGGAGGATTCCATATCAACGACTGAATGTATGCATTCCCTTGGGTCTGCTGCTTTCCAGTAGGGCCTGGCTGGGTGCATCCTTCTCCTACTTTGCAGGACTATAATCCCCAGCATCCCTCACCATTGGGCTATGCTGATGGGAAATGTATTTGTCATACCTGGAAGGCCATATTTTGCAAGCCTCCATAGCAATGTTTCTCAACCTAGGGGTCCCGAGGGGGTGTCAGTGGGGTCACCAAAGACCATCAGGAAACACCGTATTTTCTGATGGTCATGGGAGTTCTGTGTGCCAAGTTTGGCCCAATTCTATCGGCGATGGGGTTCAGAATGCTCTTTGATTGTAGGTGAACTATAAATCCCAGCAACTACAACTCCCAAATGACAAAATCAATCATCCCCCCCCCCCCCCCACACACACACCATCAGTATCCCCAAACTTTATAATTCCCAAATCCACAAATGTCAAGGTCTCTTTCCCCCAAATTCCACCAGTGTTCAAATTTGGGCATATTGAGTATTTGTGCCAAGTTTGATCCAGATCCATCATTGTTTGAGTCCACAGTGCTCTCTGGATGTCAGTGAACTACAACTCCCAAACTCAAGATCAATGCCCACCAAACCCTTCTAGTATTTTCCGTTAGTCGTGGGAGTTCTCCGTGTCTGGTTTGGTTCACTTCCATCGTTGGTGGAATTCAGAATGCTCTTTGATTGCAGGTGAACTAGAAATCCCAGCGACTACAACTTCCAAATGTCAAACTCTATTTTCCCTAAATTCCACCAGTGTTCCCATATGGGCATATTGAGTATTTGTGCTCGGTTTGGTCCAAATCCATTGTTGTTTGGGCTCACAGTGCTCTCTGGATATAGGTGAAATACAACTCCAAAACTCTAGGTCAATGCCCACCAATGCTCTCTGGATGTAGGTGAACTACAACTCCAAAACTCAAGGCCAATGCCCACCAGATCTTTCCAGTATTTTCCGTTAGTCATGGGAGTTCTATGTGCCAAGTTTGGTTCGATTCCATCATTAGTGGAGTTCAGAATGCTCTTTGATTGTAGGTGAACTATAAATCCCAGCAACTACAACTCCCAAATGTAAAGGTATCTTTCCCCTAAACTCCACCAGTGTTCAAATTTGGGCATATTGAGTATTCGTGCCAAGCTTGGTCCTGATCCATTAATGTTTAAGTCCACAATGCTCTCTGGATGTAGGTGAACTACAACTCCAAAACCGAAGGTCAATGCCCACCAAACCCTTCCAGGATGTTCTCTTGGTCATGGGAGTTCTGTGTGCCAAATTTGGTTCAATTCCATCACTGGTGGAGTTCAGAATGCTCTTTGATTGTAGGCAAACTATAAATCCCAGTAACTAGAACTCCCAAATAACAAAATCAATCTCCCCCACACACACCACCAGTGTTCACATTTGGGTATGTTGAGTATTTGTGCCAAGACTGTGTGCCAAGACTGGTTCAATTCCATCATTGGTGGAGTTCAGAATGCTCTTTGATTGTAGGCAAACTATAAATCCCAGCAACTAGAACTCCCAAATGACAAAATCAATCCCCTCTCCACCCCCACCAGTTTTCAAATTTGGGCGTATTGCCCTGAGTCTCTTTAGGAAGATAGAGAGGAATATAAATAAAGTATTATTATTATTATTATTATTATTATTATTATTATTAGTGCCAAATTTGGTGCAGTGAATGAAAATACATCCTGCGTATTGGATATTTACATAACAGTAGCAAAATTTCTGCTATGAAGTAGCAACGAAAATAATGTTATGCTTGGGGGTCACCACAACATGAGGAACTGTATGAAGGGGTTGTGGCATTAGTAAGGTTGAGAAATACTGCTCTATGGGAGACAAAATGACAGGGATGTGTTCCTATGCATCTTTCCAGCTGGGATGTAGACCTCTTTGATACTCAGTTCAGTTCCAATTGTCCTATATGCTTTGAATGTGATTTTCCTGCTTCTTGACAGAATGGGGTTGGACTGGATATCCCATGAGGTCTCTTCCAACTCTATCATTCTATATCTCTATTGGGAGAGTTTTAATTTTGGGGGGCATTATTTGTGGTTCTCTTCCCACTGCACTTAAGTGTCTCTTCCCTCTTTCCTTCCCTCTTGATGGGCTTGTTTTTCCTCCACAGGTACATAGGCCCTGCATCGTCAAGGTGGGATACCTGCTCCTGTGTACTGGCGGTTTCCGACGGGAGGTCTCTGCCTTTCGGAGCCTTGCAGATGTGGTTTGAATGCTGCTGGAGGATCCCGGGTCTTTTGCCGCTGCTGTGGGATGGACCTGTGCCCTATAGCTGCCTCACAGAGATGCTGAGGATCAGATACTGTCTGCTTTGGGGCTCTTTGGGGGCCAGAGGGACAAGAACAACACTTCTTCCTGCACTTCGCTCTCTAGAGGCGATTGTTCTGACTCAGGTCCCTTGGAGCTTCCCCCAGAGCTTTGCTTTTTTCTCCCTTTCTTTGCAAGCACGACGTTGCTGGTTCCCGGTAACCACTGCCCCACAAGAGTGGGTGCAGAGGAGGCATTTCTTTTAGGGGAAGATGAGGAGCTGGAACCTTGGAAAGTAAGGCAAGGGCTTCTTTTCCTTGTCCAACCCCTTCACCAATCCTTCCTCTCTGGCCTTTCTGCATTTAGCCTTTTAAGTCCCACCTTGCACAGGTGTCTTCCAGGCCCTGCTCTGGTTTGACCCTACTTGCATTCAACCTGGACGGGAAATGCAACCAGCAAAACACAGGAAAAGAGATTCCACTTGAACATTAGCAAGAACTTCCTGACCATAGGAAGAGCTGTTCTGCCTCGGAGTCTGGTGGAAAAGAAGCTCCTTCTTTGGAGGTTTTTAAACAGAGGCTGGATGGCCATCTGTTGCGAGTGCTTTGATTGTGCTTTTCCTGCTTGACAGGGACGAGCAAGAACCTCCTGACCATAAGAAGAGCTGTTCTGCCTCGGAGTCTGGTGGACAGGGAGCTCCTTCTTTGGAAGCTTTTAAACAGAGGCTGGGTGGCCATCTGTCAGGAGTGCTTTGATTGTGCTTTTCCTGCATGGCAGGGTCTAGTAAGAACCTCCTGACCATAAAAAGAGCTCTTCTGCCTCAGAGTCCAGTGGAAAAGAAGCTCCTTCTTTGGAGGCTTTTAAACAGAGGCTGGATGGCCATCTGTCGGGAGTGCTTTGATTGTGCTTAATCTGCATGGCAGGGTCTTCCTGCATGGCAGGATTTAGCAAGAACCTCTTGACCATAGGAAGAGCTGTTCTGCCTCGGAGTCCGGTGGAAAGGAAGCTCCTTCTTTGGAAGCTTTTAGAGAAGCTGGATGACCATCTGTCGGGAGTGCTTTGATTGTGCTTTTCCTACTTGGCAGGGTCTTCCTGCATGACAGGGTCTAGCAAGAACCTCCTGAACATAAGAAGAGCTATTCTGCTTTGGAGTTGTGGAAAAGAAGCTCCTTCCTTGGAGGCTTTTAAACAGAGGCTGGATGGCCATCTGTCGGGAGTGCTTTGACTGTGCTTTTCCTGCATTGCAGGGTCTAGTAAGAACCTCCAGACCATAAGAAGAGCTGTTCTGCCTCAGAGTCCAGTGGACAGGGAGCTCCTTCTTTGGAAGGTTTTAAACAGGCTGGGTGGCCGTCTGTCAGGAGTGCTTTGATTGTGCTTTTCCTGCTTGGCAGGGTCTTCCTGCATGGCAGGGTCTAGCAAGAACCTCCTGGACATAAGAAGAGCTGTTCTCCCTCAGAGTCCGGTGGAAAAGAAGCTCCTTCTTTGGAGGCTTTTAAACAGAGGCAGGATGGCCATCTGTGGGGGGTGCTTTGAATGCAATTTTCCTGCTTCTTGGCAGAATGGGGTTGGACTGGATGGCTCCTGAGGTCTCTTCCAACTCTATAATTCACCATCAGATGTGACTTTGGTGATTTCTGAAAGGTAAGCCCTGTTTTGTGGATAGATTTTGTCTTCAGGACTCCATACTTTTTGTCGGAAGGCACATGCTTTGCTGCCAGGCTGGCTTCATCTTATACAAACCGGCAAAGAGACTCTTCCCAGCCTTGGCACCGGGTGACTCGCAAGGATTTTTGCAGACAAGGATTGCTCTCCGCCAGAACCGGATCCAGGACTTTCCATGATGGTACCTGGGGACTACACAAAGCGGATGTCTGCAACGGAGCTGCAGGGTCAGTGGCACGTTTTGCTTTGCACAGATAAGAGGCTGCGACCAATGCCTCCAAGTCATGCATCCTTGGGGTTAAATGGGGTGGAAGTAAGCCGGCAGGGCTCCCATTTCTGCCCCAAGACCCAGGTGTGACTTCGGAAAAGGTCAAAAGCTCTCTGCTGGCGGTGGGATTCCTCCACTTTGGACTTAGAACTGCACTTCTAACACTGGGTGGCATCACTGGCTCCTTCTCGCTCCACACTTTGGGCACGTTCAAAGCCTTCTCTTTCTCGATAATTTATTTGGAGTTGTGGTGTTTAGTAGTCAGTCTTTTCCCTCTCTTTCTGCACCAAGAAGAGCATTTGCACAAAGCAAGGTTTAGCTGGGAGAGCACGGGGAGATTTCAATGGCTCGTTTGGAGGTTTTGCACTAAGCTCTCCCCTTGCTTGTTCTCTTGCCACCTTTCCCCATATTTATTACGCTTCCCTGGCCCCCTCCCCAGCCCACGTGATGCGGTACATTTTGTTAGGCGCATGAGAATATTGTACATTGGTGACAACATTTGAGTTATAAGGAGGCTCTCCTGTTAGAAATACAAATAAAGCTGAATTATTCCCGATTTGTCCCTGGGGTGCTATCTAGGGATTTTACAGCTGAAGGGAAACCCAAAACATCAAGTCACCAGAGATGCAAACCTTAAATCGTACCAGTGGCAAGGCAGTCATTACATCCAAGTGAACTATGTGTTGGGTTGTTGTAGGTTTTTTCGGGCCATATGGCCATGGTCTAGAGGCATTCTCTCCTGAAATTTTGCCTGCATCTATGGCAAGCATCCTCAGAGGTAGTGTCATCTGTTGGAACTAGGAAAAAGGGTTTATATATCTGTGGAATGACCAGGGTGGGACTAAGGCCTCTTGTCTGCTGGAGCTAGGTGTGAATGTTTCAACTGATCACTTTGATTAGCATATAGTGACCTGACAGTGCCTAGAGCCAACTTTTGTTGAGAGGTGATGAGATGTCCTTGTATATGCTAATCAAGGTGGTCAGTTGAAACATTCACACCTAGCTCCAGCAGACAAGAGGCCTTTGTCTCACCCTAGTCATTCCACAGATATATAAACCCTTTTTCCTAGTTCCAACAGACCTCACTACCTCTGAGGATGCTTGCTATAGATGCAGGCGAAACGTCAGGAGAGAATGCCTCTAGACCATGGCCATATAGCCCGAAAAAAAACTGCAACCCAGTGATTCCGGCCATGAAAGCCTTCGACAATACATTGATCCATGTGTTGATTCTCCGTTCGACAACTCACTTGGTTCTGCTCTCACTCTGAAAATAAAGAAGTGTTCTGTTGAGTTGTTGTAGATTTTCGGGCTGAAGCATTCTCTCCTGACATTTCGCTTGCATCTATGGCAGACCTCACAACCTCTGAGGATGCCCGTCATAGATTCTGGTGAAACATCAGGAGAGAATGCTTCTGGAACATGGCCATACAGCCTGAAAAACTTACAACAACCCAGTGATTCTGGCCACGAAAGCCTTTGACAATACAAGTGTTATGCTGTTAACCATGGGTGGAATTCACAACCAGAGTTTGCTGAGGTGTTCCAGAGAGTGTCTCTGTAGTTTTCTAAGATCTACGGAGACACTTGCTGGAACACCTCAGCAAGCGAGAGTCCAAAAGTGGCAGGCTCAATCCATGGCTGATACCAAATAAGAGACTCCCCCCTGGGCACACAGAAAACTGGGCGACTTGGAAGGCGCTGAACAGACTGCACTGTGGCACCACGAGATGCAGAGCCAACCTTCAGAAATGGGACTACAAAGTGGAATCCACAACATGCGAATGTGGAGAAGAGCAAACTACAGACCACCTGCTGTGATGCAACCTGAGTCCTGCTATATGCACAATAGAGGACCTTCTTATAGTAACACCAGAGGCGCTCCAAGTGGCCAGATACTGGTCAAAGGACATTTAATCAACTACCAAGCTTGCAAATTCTGTGTTTTGTCTGTTTGTTTGTTTTTGTTAAAAATGTAATACAAATGTCTGGTTGCTGATGACACAATAAATAAACAACCAGAGTTAGGATGCATCACCTAGAGCACCTCTTCAAGCTGCGGCCTTCCAGGGGTTTGGGCCTCCAACTTCCCAGAAGCCCCAGCCAGCTTGTCCAATGGCCAGGAATGCTGTGAGATGAAGTCCAAAACACCTGGAGGGCTGCAGATTGAAGAGGCTTGACTTGGTGTAACACCTCCATAGCTAACCTTGGCATAGCCACATTTAAAGGCCCTTCCACACAGCTCTATATTCCAGATGATCAAGGCAGAAAATCACACAATATCTGCTTTGAACTGGGTTATCTGAGTCCACACTCAGATAATGTGGGATTTTCTGCCGTAATATTCTGGGATATAGAGCTGTGTGGAAGGGCCCCAAGTCCCTCATCTTATTGAGAAGTGGCTGCTGCAGGTGACAAGACTCAAGGGTATGGAGAACGAGCCCTATGAGGAGCAGCTTAAAGAGCTGGGCATGTTTAGCCTGAAGAAGAGAAGGCTGAGAGGAGACATGATGAGGGCCTTATACAAATATGTGAGGGGGAGTCATCAGGAGGGAGCAAGCTTGTTTTCTGCTGCCCTGGAGACTAGGATGCAATGGAGCAATGGCTTCAAACTACAGGAAAGGAGATTCCACCTGAACATTAGGAAGAACTTCCTGTGAGAGCTGTTCAGCAGTGGAACTCTCTGCCCTGGACTGTGGTGGAGTCTCCTTCTTTGGAGGCTTTGAAACAGAGGCTGGATGGCCATCTGTCAGGAGTGCTTTGAATGCAATTTTCCTGGTTCTTGGCAGAATGGGGATGGACTGGATGGCCCATGAGGTCTCTTCCCTTTCTGTGATTCTGATTCTGTTCTCCTGCTGATCAGGGTGCAACAGAAAGACATTTCAACTCCAATAAAAGAACTTGTGGGAGGGAGGGAGAAAAGGAAGAGGGGAGAGAAAGGGAGGAAGGAAAGGAAAGGAAAGGAGAAAGGAAAGGAAAGGAAAAGAAAAAGGAAAGGGGAGGAAAAAGGAAAGGAGAAAGGAAAGGAAAAGAAAAAGGAAAGGAAAATGAAAAGGAAAGGAAAGGAGAAAGGAAAGGAGAAAGGAAAGTGAAAGGAGAAAGGAAAGGAAAGGAAAAAGGAAAAGGAAAGGGGAAAGGAAAGGGAAAAGGGAAAGGAAAAGAAAAAGGACAGGAAAGCAGAGGGAGGGAGGAGGAAAAGGTAGGGGGAAAGAGGAAGGAAGGAAGGGAAAGAGTGAGGGAAGGAGGGAGAAAAGAACCAAACAGAAGGAAGAAAAGAAGGGCCCCTTCTACATTGCCATACAACCCAGATTATCAAAGCAGATAATCCACATTATCTGCTTTGAACTGGATTATGAGTTTACACTGCCATATAATCCAGTTCAAAGCAGATAATCTGGACTTTATATGGCAGTGTGGAAGGGGCCTAAGAAAGAAAGAAAGAAAGAAAGAAAGAAAGAAAGAAAGAAAGAAATGTAGGCTACAAACAGAGAGAGGAAGAATCCAGAACGTGTGGTGTAATGGTGTGAACCTCGGATCGTGGCTCTGAACCCAATGGGTGACTTTAGGCAAGTCACACTCTCTCCGCGTCGGAAGAAGCAAAGGCAAATCCCCTTGGAATAAATTGTGACAAGAAGGTTGCCCCAAGTCTGAAACGACTTGAAGGCACAAAACAGCAATCCTAATGAACTTGATTCTCTAAACAGCCAAAAGCAGACCAACACGCCTCCCATTAAAATACTAGTTTGAAAAAGTTTTTTTTCATTTTAAAGATTACTTTTTTCATGGTTTTTGCACTTTGAATTAGATCTCTGCAGTGTATATATATATATTTCAAACTAGAGTCGGGCTCCTCAACAGCCTCAGGGACCCTGAATAGTATCACTGGGGATGATGTTAGGCCAAAACCACCAGCGCTCTTTACCACTGGCAAGAGCTGCTGGGAATTCCAGTCCGTGAACACCCCGCGGCTACGAGGTCCCAGCCCCAGATTCCCACAACCCACATTTAGCAGGGGAGGCCGCTGTGTTGTGAAAACCATCTCTTTAGTAGTAAACAGGAGATCACGATGCCATAATTTAAACACTTTTTTTCTTTGTTGTTCCCAGACACACAACAGTAACAAACGTTTAGAGCAGGTAGTAAAGTGACGAAGGCACAGGGGGAGCGTCGTCGTCGGCACGTTCTTTCGGGGCTCGGACGCCGCCGAGGGGGACAGGGCGAGGCCGCCAGACGCCAGCTGGCAGGCAAAGGCCGCGGGAGTTTGGGTCTGGGGGGCAGAGAGAAAGAGAGAGAGATACCTTGGGAGGGTGACATGCATCTGGAGGCCGGGGGGAGGAGGAGGAAAGGGAAGGGCAAAACCAGAAGTGTCCTCCGAGGTCCATGTGTCCCGTTGCGATGGATCCGAGTAGAGCTAAACCCGCGCCAGCATCTCCTCCTCCCTTGTTGCTCTTCTTGCCAGGCATAGGGCAAAGCAGATGTCGTTGTCGTTGGTGCACGGGGGTTCTGGACCCAGTATGGCTTTTGTTTCCTGGGGGAGGGAATCTGAGTCCTCCTGTTCAGCTGCTCTGATGGGACAAGAGCTCTCTCTTGATGGGAAACGATAGGAAGAGGGTCAAAATCTGCCTGTGGAGAGCCCAAGGGAGGGTTCACAGTGAGCCAGGGGGCAAAGAGGGACCCACCCCCCTCTGCTATTCCAGAGTCTGTTTGGGGAATGGATATAAATAAGAGTCCTCTGTGATGGATGCTTGAGCCAGGCTGACCCCGCCGAAGGTTTGGCCCCAAAACATGCAAAGCTGCAACCGATATGACAGTGTGCTTCTGAGCATGTGCAGAAAATGGGCTCACTGAGCTGCTGTGAAACTATAGGAAGCCATCAAACACATTCCAGGCAAGGGCTTTTCAGCCATTTCTAGATAACACCACTGGCCAGTTCAACTATTCCTGGTTCATCCTGATGTTCCACTGTAAAACAAGTGCTACGGGGGGTGCAGTCAGGCTTCAAACAGAGCTAAGAAAAGATACTCGCTGATCTGCCCCTGGTCAGCCTAGCTATTGACCACAATGGCTGGGGACCTTGGGAAAAATCCCAATAAACACCCTTGACTCATTGCCACCCAAATGACGTGGATGGCTCTTACAGGCCCAAAGCCTCCCTGACAAACAGCCAAAGCCAACACAACAGGTAAGAATACAGTGCAAGGTGACTTCAAATACCATCTGCAGCACTATTTCAAAAGCATCTCCACTCCATCCTCTCTTTAACCACAGACCTGCACTACCAGATTCTGTGAGGAAACCAAGAAGGCGAAAGAAGTGCTCTAGCTTTCCACAGTAGCCCACCCCATCCTGGATCCTGCTCCCAATTCCTTTTTTTGGTGGTGGAACTGCTCAGACCAAATGAAAACAAAGCCAAGAGCTCCTCTCAGTCTCTGGCTGGCTATTTCCAGGTCAAATCATTGAGATGTTGTGGTCCCTCAAGCTCCGTCACTTCCCGATACCAGAAACACAATCTCGAAACACAATCATATCTTGCAGATAGCGTTTGGAGACCTCTTTTTGCCCCATGCCAATTGCCAGATCCAGACAAAGGGGAGGTGAATGCCAGTTGCGTGAGCCATGCAATGTTGCACACAAACAAAACTGTGCTGTAAACCGATTCAAAGCCATCCAAAATTTAAACAAAGTTGAATCTCTAGTTACTGATAAATAAATTTAGCGTGCCCAGAGAAAACAACAGGTTGCATCTGGATGCAGCCATACCAAACCCACTGGAAAATCAATAGGACTTCAATTAGCCATGACTAAGATATCCTTTCAATTCCAATGGCTCTGCCAAGTGTCCAATTTTGCATCCTATCCACTATGTATTACCAAATGATCCTGCTTCAAAATATTTCTGGTCCATTTTAAATTGCCAAACCCCTGGTTACATACATACCTTTAAAAAGATAATTTTGTTTGCTTTGAACTGATTTCAAGCGCAGCTATTATTCCACAACACTTACGTGAATTAACACATAACCCAGTGCCTAAGGAAGTCCACTCCTTAGTTCCACACACAGCTTCACAGAACAAGCATGTCATCTATCAAAAGGCAGTGAAATGTACCTTGTGTGATCCGGAGGCCAATGCCATGGCAGAGGTGGACTCTAGGCATGCTTGGAGACAAGTTTCTCCCATGTGACACCCCCAACAGCACCAGGTTGTAACTCTTACCATCCCCACCACAAGACTGAGGTTGTAGTGATTGTGGTACAACACACTGACAGGGTAGAAAAAGCAAAACAGCATCAAATCCACAGTGTTTGCTTCCACTCATCAACCAAAACACTCATGATAGGAAAACCTCTGTTCCTAAGCTGAGCAATAGAAGGGGTTCTTAATCATCCCTAACAAATGTGCCCCAGATATGTAGAACCGTGCTATCACTATACCCAACACACAGCTTCATAGAACAAGCATGTCATCTATCAAAAGTCACCTATGTAGGCAGTGAAATGCACCTCGTGTGACTCGGAGGCCAATGCCGTGGCAGAGATGGGCTCTATCCATGCTTGGAGACAAGTCTCTCCCGTGTGACATCCCCCAACAGCACCATCCCCACCACAAGATTGAGGTTGTAGTGATTGTGGTCCAACACACTGACAGGGTGGAAAAGCGAAACAGCATCAGATCCACCGTGTTCGCTTCCACTCATGATAGGAAAACCGCTGTTCCTAAGCTGAGCAATACAAGGGGTTCTTAGTCATCCCTAACAAATGCGCCCGATATGTAGGGCCGTGCTATCACTATACCCAGGTAGGTTGGGGCAGGATGGGGTTTGCAGTCCCAACATATTTGGAAGGCATTCTAATTGGCAAAGGCTGATCTATCCGGACAAATGAGCTGCCAACCCACACTGGTAATTTATGACACTAATATCCTGCTCTTCTCACCCCGAAAGGGAAGCAGTAGCCAACATTAATGCCACTTCAGTAGCCAACATTAAAATACACATGATATGTAGGACCGTGCTATCACTATACCCAGGCAGTTTGGGGCAAGATGGGGTTTGTAGTCCAACATATTTGGAAGGCATTCTAATTGGCAAAGGCTGATCTATCTGGACAAATGAGCTGCCAACCCACACTGGTCATTTACGACACTTATATCCTGCTCTTCTCACCCCGAAAGGGAAGCAGTAGCCAACATTAATTCCACTTCAGTAGCCAACATTAAAATACACATGATATGTAGGACCGTGCTATCACTATACCCAGGCAGTTTGGGGCAAGATGGGGTTTGTAGTCCAACATATTTGGAAGGCATTCTAATTGGCAAAGGCTGATCTATCTGGACAAATGAGCTGCCAACCCACACTGGTCATTTACGACACTTATATCCTGCTCTTCTCACCCCGAAGGGGACGCAGTAGCCGACATTAGTTCCACTTCAGTAGCCGACATTAACATACACATGATATGTAGGACCGTGCTATAGCTATACCCAGGCAGTTTGGGGCAGGATGGGGTTTGCAGTCCAACATATTTGGAAGGCATTCTAATTGGCAAAGGCTGATCTATCTGGACAAATGAGATGCCAACCCACACTGGTCATTTACGACACTTATATCCCGCCCTTCTCACCCCGAAGGGAACGTAGTAGCCGACATTAATTCCACTTCAGTGGCCAACATTAAAATGGTAAAATGCCATCCAGTAGCACCTGAATAGTTTTGTTTTTGTGAGGGAGACAAATAAAGAAAGAGAGAGAGAGGTCAGCTGTTGCTCCTGTAGTTTTCACTGGTGAAACTGCAGCCAAGGACCCTGATTCCACATCCCAGCCCAGCCTTGGCATTAGGGGACAGACTGCATGACGTTTGCCTGGATGTGACAGTAGAAACCCATGGAGGCAATCCCCAAAACCAAAGCACGTTTGTGTCAGCCAGCTTGTTGGGGTGGGGAGGAGAGGAATGAAAGTGTCTTCAAGTAGAAGTGCCTGCCAGTTCAAAGTGAAGTCCACTTAGCATCTCAAAAAAATAAATTTTGGAGGAAAGTCAAAGAATTAGAGATAAAAGATAAGATGGCAGCAAGCTGGACCCTCACGTTGAGATAGGATGCTCACCAAAAGGAGGCAGGAACTCTTGGGCAGGATCTTGCTGGAATTTGAACATTAAGGAATGCCTCTTTGGAGATCATTTGGTGCACTACGATGTTTGGCGGCAGGGGAAGAGTACGAGGCCGAAGAGAGGCTCTTCTGGGTGGAGGTGCCAACAGTGTCCCCATCAGCAGAACAAAAAAACTGGAATATCTTGTGCAAAATACACCAAAAACAAAAATAGAAATTTTAAAAAAGAGGGAGGAAGAAACAAAACAGACACAGGGGTTCCTTTGAAAGGACTTTTTTGGGGTGAGGGGGCGGAGTGGGGCATTTCCCCTTTGCAAAAGGGATTCCTTCCGCTTCCGGAAGACTGGGAGAAATTCAGCCGAGTCCAGCTGAAAGGCGGTTCCGGATCCCAGTCTGGGAGACTTGAGGGAAAGGCGGGGAGAGGAGGCAAGGAGGAAGGGGCAGCTCAGTTCACCCTTGTGCAAAACCTGCCCTCCAGCGGCCTGTGCTAAAATCCTTAGCTTTTAAATACGGTTCGTTAATACTTTTTTTTAAATAGCTGAGAAGTGCAAAGGGTCCTGTGCTACATAGTTCTCCAATATATTAAGTTAAACTCCATTAGTGTCTCTCGTTCCAGGAGAGGGAGGGAGGAAACAACCTGTACATACAGCAGGATACCGACAAAGAGTCCGAGGGTTTCACCGGCGCAAGGAGCCAAAGGGGCCGGCTGACGGAGGGATAGGGCCAGGTCTATACCACTGTGCCACTCGGGGAGCCGCCGTTCTGAGAGTTCAGAGTCTGAAAATAGACAAGAGAAAGTGTAAATGTCACAGTGGTTCTCAACCTTCCTAATGCCAGTTCTTCATGTTGTGGTGACCCCCAACCATTTATTTATTTTTTATTTTGTATCAAAAGCATTGCATAAATTAGTATAAAACTGATAAAAATAGAAGGCATGCAGGCGACTAAATATCTTTTGACCAAAAACGGGCAACAGCAACGGCATTGTCTGTAGCCTCCAACAATTCCTCCTCTGCACATGAGGCAGGGCACAGTGGACAAGCATACAGATGCAGAGTTGTCTGTCCTGCTCCACAGTCACACAAGGTTTGGGATTCTTTTAGGTAGTGCCATTTTGCCAGGTTGTCTTTTGATCTGCCCACTCCGCTTCTGAGTTGATTCAGGGACTTCCAAGTTACCCATTCTTGGATTGCCCCTGGAGGAAGACCCTTGCGGGGGACAGCCAGTTGGGACCCCCAACCATAAAATTATTTTTGTTGCTACTTCATAACTATAATTTTGCTACTGCTATGAATTGTCGTGTAAATATCAGGGAATTCGGGGAGAGGCGGATGAGCTCCCTCTATCAGCTCCAGCTCCTCATGCGGGGACATGAGAGAAGCCTCCCACAAGGATGATAAAAACATCAAATCATTCAGGCATCCCCTGGGCAACGTCCTTGCAGACGGCCCATTCTCTCGCACCAGAAGCGACTTGCAATATCTGATATGAAGGATGTATTTTCAATTACTGGACCAAATTTGGCACAAATACCTGATACGCCCGAATTTGAACCCTGGTGGGGTTGTGTGGGGTGGGAAAAAATTGATATTGTCACCTGGGAGTTGTAGTTGCTGGGGCTTATAGTTAACCTAAAATCAAAGAGCATTCTGAACTCCACCAAAGATGGAATTGAACCAAACTTGGCACACAGAACTCCCACGACCAACAGAAAATACTGGAAGGGTTTGGTGGGCATTGTGTTTTGGAGTTGTACTTCACCTACATCCAGAGAGCACGGTGGACTCAACAATGATTGATCTGGACCAAACTTGGCACGAATACTCAATATGCCCAAATGTGAACACTGGTGGAGTTTGGAGAAATTAGACTTTGACATGTGGAAGTTGTAGTTGCTGGGATTTATAGTTCACCTACAATCAAAGAGCATTCTGAACCCCAACAATGATAGAATTGGGCCAAGCTTCCCACACCGAACCCTCATGACCAACAGAAAATATTGTATGCTCTGATGGCCTTTGGTGACCCCTCTGACACTCCCCCTGGCGACCCCCAGGTTGAGAAAGGCTGCATTATGCCTTTGAGGGCCACACTTTTAGAGTCCCCTGATTCCAATACAAAACTCTCACACACACACACACCCCCATCAGCTGTCAAACTACAGGTGGCTTCTACTGCTTTTTATTCAGAGGTAACACAGAGGAGAAAGAAGCAACTTATCTCAACTGCAAAAGGAAAGGAAGGAGACACACTCATCATTTTACATTCCTTAGCAACTGAGATTGGAACATCTGGGTTAATAAAATGTCTGTAGAACAGACCCCTGCTCATTTTGCCCACTTGATTAAGTGTCTGGGTCAGAAAAAAACAAAACAGCATACCAGGAAGGACAATTACGAGTGGATCCAGGCATAGTCATGCTTTGAGTAAACTCCACACAGACCGAAGATAGTCATGAACAACTTGTCTCATTGATTCCTGTTCTAACCATGACGTAAACTCAGATCCACCCTTAGGACCCTTCTGTAATTATGGCAAAGGCAGGGCGATCTGTACCATGAGGAAATGCCCCCCAAAAGGCCAGGAGATGCTTTTCAGGGCAAGGGACGGGTGGGGATTCTGCCGGTTCCCTCAACAGGGCTCTTTGTTCTCTCCGCTGTGGAAAACCAGCTTGGGCAGCTGCCCAGACCTGCTCCGGCATTCAAGACCAGAGAAAAACAAGACGCACGAGGCATCGGCTGCTGTCACCAGGAACCCAAGCAGTGAGAGGACAAAGAGTGGCGAGAGAGGAATCAGCGGGGCAGGAAACACCAAGGGAACTGGTTTAGCTATCACACTAAACCTGCACACCAATGAAATCAGAGGAAGGAAAGTGGGGAAAAATCTCTAGCAAGCACATCTGTTTTAGACCCATTTCACACCAGGGCCTTTCCTCCGTTTCCCCTTTCGTACACAGGATGTTTTTCCATTGCCAGCAGAGAATCTGCACGACTAGACTTTAAGTCTAGTCGTGGTCCATAGACACCTCCGAGGTCATGTGGCTGGCATGACTGCATGGTACCTACTGATCTACTCACATGTGAATGTTTTTGAACTGCTAGGTTGGCAGAAGCTGGGCCTAACAGGAGGAGCTCACGCCACTCCCCGGATCTGAACCACCAATCTTTCAGTCAGCAAGTAAAGTTCAGCAGTTTACTGATTCATAAAAGAAATTATGTTGAGACAGGAGTACTCAATCCAGGGAATGATCTTGAGCAGGCATCTTCAGACTGCAGCTCTGCAACTCCCATAAGCCCTAACCAGCTTGTTTAATTGCCAGGAATTTTGGGAGTTGGAGACCTGGAGGACTGCAGTTTGAGGATGCCTGATCTTGAGGGTAAAAGGGGTAACAGGACTGAGAATAGCACAAGGATTGGAACTGTAGGGCAACTTAAGGAGAAGTTCCATCACGGTAAGTGGGCTTTTTTTTGGTCGTGTCAGGAGCATCCTGTTGTAAGAGAATTGGCCGTCTGCAAGGACGTCACCCAGGGGACGCCTGGATGATTTCGATGTTTTATCAATCTTGTGGGAGGCCTCTCTCATGTCCCTGCATGAGGAGCTGGAGCTGATAGAGGGAGCTCATCCGCCTCTCCCCGGATTCGAACCTGCGACCTGTCGGTCTTCAGTCCTGCCGGCACAGGGGTTTAACCCACTGCGCCACCGGGGGCTCCATGGTAAGTGAGTACAGCTAGTTTATATATCAATAAACTAGCTGTACCCGCCATGCGTTGCTGTGGCCACCTTCCCTCCCTCTCTCCCTCCCTCTTTCTTTCTTTCTTTCTTTCTTTCTTTCTTTTTCTTCCTTCCTTCCTTCCCTCCCTCCCTCTTTTTCTTTCCCTTCTTCTTTCTTCCTTCTCTATCTGTTTCTTTTCTTACTTCCTTTGCTCTTTGGTTCCATCCTTCCTTGTCTCTTTCCTTCCCTCCGTCTTTCTCTCTTTCGTTCCTTCTCTCCTTCCTTCCCTCTTTCATTTTTTAATTCCTTCTCTTCCTTCCTACCTTTCTTTCTTACTTTCCTTCCTTTCCTCCATCATTCTCTTTCGTTCCTTCCCTCCCTCTTTCACTTTTTTATTTCCTTCTCTCCTTTTTTCTCTACCTTTCTTTCTTTCCCTCCTTCCTTCTTTCCCTCCATCCATCTTTCTCTTTCATTCCTTCCCTCCTTCCTTCCCTCTTTCACTTTATTTCCTTCTCTCCTTCCTTCCTTCCCGACCTTTCTTTCTTTCTCTCCTTCTCACTTCTTTCCCTCTTTCTCTCTCTCTCTCTCTCTCCTTCCTTCCTTCCCTCCCTCCCTCTGTGTATGTTTTGTGTGTGCATATATGTGTGTGTGTATTTTATGTATATATTTGTGTATGTGTATATATGTGTGTTTGTGTACATATGTGGTTTTGTACATGTGTTGTCATGGTTTTTTTTTTTTTTTTTTTGCTTTTTAAGTCCCTTCTGCTGTGTTTTTCAGTGTTTTATGAGTGATGGTCACTCGTTGGCCTGATCGATGTCTTGTGTCCAAATTTGGTGTCAATTCACCCAGTGGTTTTTGAGTTATGTTAACCCCACAAACGAACATTAAGTTTTTATTTATATAGATCACAATTAAGTTCAATACAACTCCCAAGGGTTCTCTGTAATCCATGATTTCAAGTAGCCACGTATCCCCTGCGGATACGGGATTCATACTGTAATAAATACAACTGCCGAGTATGCCCAGCTGTGTGTTGAGTTATACTTACTGCTTTCCCCGGCCTGGCCCAGGTGCAGATGAGGCCCTCCTGGCAAGCGGTAATGATACAGTCCTCCAGGAAAAGCAAGACGGTCAGCCGTTCGTGGGCAATCTTCTTGCAAATGAGGGGCTCCAGGAGGGGCACTTCGTTGATGCGGGGGCACAGGGAGGTGCCCAAGACCTTGGCGGTATCCAGCTTGCTTTTGGGCACCACGTTGAGCTTGTCGTTGCTCTTGCTGATGTTGCCCAAGCTGTGGTAGCGCTTGTGCTCTTTCTCGGCGTTCTTCTCCTTCCGCTCCTGCAAGGTCAGGGTGGCGAACTTGCCGATGCTGAAGGGCACCACCCCATCGGCCACGTGGCTCTTGGCGGCGCTGGTGACGGCTGGGTGGGGCAAGCTGTTGGAGCGGGACAGCGAGCGAGGGAGGGCCCCTCCGCCGGTGGATTCAGCAGCCAGGTTGCTCCCACCACTCCCAGAAGGGGGGATGCCGGCGCTGAAGGTGTTGGTGAGCGTTCGGGCCCGGGAGAGCGGGTGATGAGGGTACAAGACGTCTTCCGTCAGATCCCAAAGGCAGAACTGGGTGTCCTGGCCGGCAGAGCCAAAGCGGTAAGTCACCGAGGGCGTACTTTTGGTGCTGTGCTTAGAGAGGTGGGAGAGGGTGCTGCTTGTCCTTACCCTGCCAAAATTGGACGTCTCTTGGATGTCCTCGTCACTCCCACTGAACTCCCCACTTCCGTCGTCCTCCGTGCTAGTGGTGAAGGGGTCAAAAGCCACAGCATTGACCCACGACTTGTGGCCGTGGCCCCTGGCAATGACCCGGCCCTCGGCAAAGGACCAGACTGTTACCAGGTCGTCCTCGCCCCCCGTCACAATGTAGCGCCCGTCGGGGCTCCAACAGACGCACAGCAGGCCCCCGAAGTAGCTCTTCATCATCCCCTGCAGAAGCATGGAGTCAAAATGGAAGACACGGAGGCAGCCGTCTTGGCTGACACAAGCCAGGTAGCGCCCGTCGGGGGAGAAGGCGAATTCGTTGAGGGCTCCTTCGCCGACTGCCCACTTCAGGAGTGGGTTGCGAGCGCTCTTGCTCTTGCAGCCGTAGACAGTGAAGCCCTCGCCTTGTTTCAGGAGGGTGTACTGGGGAGAGGCTGAGCCGCAGGGGTGCTCCACGTTGTACAGGTACAAGTGGCCACTGGCGTGGGAGGCCAGGAAAAGGCTCTCCGTCTCAGGGATCCACTTCACAAAAGTCACCTTGGTCTTGTCAATCAGTCGCTGAGGGGCAAGAGGCAAAAAGGGAGCATTATTACTATAAACATCCCACCTTTCCATAGTCTGGGACTCAAGGCAGTTGCAAAATCCAAAATAAATAAAGCTAAATAATTTTAAATACTTGAAGGGAGATGTCGACAAGCTGGAAGGTGACCAGAGGAGGGCGACTAAAATAATAATAATAATAATTATTATAATAATAATAATATTATTATTAAATAATAATAATACTTTATTTATACCCCGCTACCATCTCCCCAAGGGACTTAGAGTGGCTTACATGAGGCCGAGCCCAAAAACACATCAAAACAACAACCAACAATAAAAACAACAATAACCAAAATGAACAGTACAATCAATATAAATCACAAGTAAACAATAACACACAAGAATTTAAAAATCTATGACTGGGCCAGATGTAATAGTTAAAAACTTTAAAAATAGATGCTGGACATGAGCAGAGGGTGTCTCTATTGGGAGGGTTTTAAATCAAGGTAAGAACAACTCAACGGGTAATTAAAGTGCTTCTCAGAGTATTTGCCGGAGATTGTTTCCTTTATTCAGGGAAGGCACACTGGAACAGGCACGTTTCCAAGCTCCTCCTAAAGACTGCCAATGTGGGGGCTTGTCTGATATCCTTGGGGAGTGAGTTCCAGAGTTGAGGGGCAACCATGGAGAAGGCCCTCTCCCTCGTCCCCACAATCGCATCTGCGAGGGAGGTGGGAGTGAGAGCAGGGCCTCCCCAGATGAATGAAGAGACCGCGTGGGTTTGTACACAGAAATGCGGTCACACAGGTAGGCCGGTCCCAAACCGTTCAGGTGATCAAGGGTCTGCAGAACAAGCCCTATGAGGAGCAGCTTAAGGAGCTGGGCATGTTTAGCCTGCAGAAGAGAAGGCTGAGTGGAGACATGATGAAGGCCATGTATCAAGATTTGAGGGGAAGTCATAGGGAGCAGGCTTGTTTCTGCTGCCCTGGAGACTAGGACGCAAAACAATGGCTTCAAACTGCAGGAAAAGAGATTCCCCCTGAACATTAGGAAGAACTTCCTCCCTGTGAGAGAGAGCTGCTTTGTATGGCCATGCTCCAGAAACATTATCTCCTGACGTTTCACCCACAAATCAATGGCAGGCATCCTCAGAGGTCAGGAGATAATGTTTCTGGAGCATGGCCATATACCCCAGAAAACTCACAGCAACCCAGTGATTCCGGCCATGAAAGCCTTCGACAAGACATTTCAAGGATCCTTTCTCAGCAGATCCTCCATTCAATGTTGGCATAGCCAACATCCTCCCTGTGGCAGAGTAGTAATTAATTTGCAAAAAAAGAGAGAGAAAATGCCAAGCTTCTGGAAAGACTTACAAAGCAATATCTAATAAGAGCAAAAATGTTCATATTAAAACAAAAACACAGTCATACATTTACTCATGAAATAATTGGAAGCTCGCTGCCCCAAAACTTGCCAAAGGTCTGAGAGTGTAATGGCCGCTCTTTTTGTGCCAGCTGCAGAAACACAGCTGGATGCTATGCATGATGCTGTCTTGAGAAGCGAGAGATTCAGTAACAAGTGTCTCCTTTCACAACAGATTTAAACAGACGTGCATTCTTGTAATCCCAAGTTATGTGATCATACATTACCAAGAGGACCCTGTGCTCTGACTCACCTCTTCGTTGAATAGTTTAGTGGTATCTTTTTTGATGAGATCCAGGTACTGCACCTGCCCAGCTGAGAAGCCAACCAGCAGCGAGATAGTTTCTGATGCAGCTGTGAACTGGTTGAAGTCGTGGCAAGTAGGCTGCGTCCCCTTATAGATCCTCTTGTCAATGGGTTTCTTTAGGTCAATGGACTGGAAATTCAGCAGAAATAAAATGGGGAAAGAAATTAAGGTACAGAAATCAAAAGCTTGAAATGAAACTTGATTGCTGACTGAGACAATTGAATCAAGAGACAATTCTGATGCTCCTTCGTTCTTTTTTTAAAAAATTCATTACATCGACTATAAATGTATATATATCTTGTGTGTGTGTGTGTGTGTGTGTGTGTGTATATATATCACCTCTGTCCCGTCCCCCCGAGCCACTTCAATTTACATTATCTTTCCAAAATACCATTTCTTCTTGTGGAGGTAATTTCCCATCTACTTCTTTTAAGCCATTCTCAATAAATTTTCCCCAAACTTCATCAAAGTCATTTTCCTTCCATACCCCTTTCCTGGCTTAACCTACATGTCAATTGGGTTGTTGTAGGTTTTTTCGGGCTGTATGGCCATGGTCTAAAGGCATTCTCTCCTGACGTTTCACCTGCACTTTGGCAAGCATCCTCAGAGGTAGTGAGGCCTCACTACCTCTGAGGATGCTTGCCAAAGTGCAGGCGAAACGTCAGGAGAGAATGCCTCTAGACCATGGCCATACAGCCCGAAAAAACCTACAACAACCCAGTGATTCCGGCCATGAAAGCCTTCGACAATACATGTCAATTTATCATTTATTGCTATTTTCCATAGTTCTTTATACTATTTTTCAATTGATATATTTATTTTACCGTTCCAATTCTTTGCTATCAGTAATCTTGCTGCAGTGAACATGTTATCTATTGCATCTTTCTCTGTTTTTTCCCCAATTTCTTAACATTATATAGCAACAACAATGCTTGCGCTTTTCCCTATCTTCATATCCATTATAGCTTCTATCTCTCCAAATACCTTCCCCCAAAATTAATTTACGTATTTACATTGCCACCACATATGTATATATGTACCCACCTCCTGGCAACCTCTCCAACAGTTTTTTGTGGCATTCCTATTAATAGTTTCTTGTGGGTTTTTTCGGGCTATAGAGCCATGTTCTAGAGGCATTTCTCCTGACGTTTCGCCTGCATCTATGGCAAGCATCCTCAGAGGTTGTGAGGTCTGTTGGAAGTAGGAAAAATGGGTTTATATATCTGTGGAATGGCTGGGGTGGGGCAAGGAGCTCTTCCCTGCTGCAGTTAGGTGTGAATGTTTAGCTGATCACCTTCATTAGCATTTGAAGGCCTGCCTGAGCCTGGGAAAATCTGTTGCTGGGAGGTGTTAATCTGTGCCTGGTTTTTTCCTCTCTGTTGTTTAGCTGTTATAATTTTATATATAAACCCATTTTCCTACTTCCAACAGACCTCACAACCTCTGAGGATGCTTGCCATAGATGCAGGCGAAACGTCAGGAGAAATGCCTCTAGAACATGGCTCTATAGCCCGAAAAGACCCACAAGAACCTAGTGATTCCAGCCATGAAAGCCTTCGACAATACATTCCTATTAATATTTGCAATCTTCACTGGTGTTAAGTACCATTTCCAAACCAATTTATAATAATTTTCTTTAACACGTATCAATAAATTCTTTAATTATAATATCATTTTATTATTTGATCCCATAATTGTACCCAATCCGTTTATTTTATTCTAATCCCTAGGTCTTCCTCCCATATCTCTCTTAATGCTGCATCCTTTAGTTTCCCCCCTTAATATCAATTATCTTATACAATTTGCTGGTTATTCCTTTCCGTTTATGGTATCCTCCCATAGCTCTTTCTGATGCTCCTTCATTCTGTATACCAGCAGTGACTTCAGTACATACAATATATTACTAATAATAATAAAATGATATTATAATTATATATTTTATATTAAATGTAATACTACTAATAATATTACAGTATAATGTTATAGTACAATGTAATATATAATATTGATATTGTGCTATGTTAATAATATAATATATTGTATTTACTTTTTACTTGTAAGCCGCTCTGAGTCCCCTTTGGGGTGAGAAGAGCGGCATATAAATGTCACAAATAAATAAATAAATAAAATAGCTGTCTAGTGAATCCTGAAGGCCCCACAAGCCCCTTCTGAATCAGGCACAGATCTCAACTTCTTCAGTGTTCAGCAAACAACTCTTCTTAATTCATTTAGCACTGGCTTTGACACATCTAAATTCTGCATCAAACGCCCAGTGCAAGTTACCTTGGAAGCAAGGTCAAAAATCAACTAGTTCACTTACATAAAATAGCTATCAGTGACAGAAAAGACATTTCTGTGACACTTCTCAGCCTGGTTAAGCAGCTCAGAAGCAATTTATATGTGTCACATGAGACTACAACTACGTTTTAACAGATGTACCCTTTACATCATTTATTCTATTTTCTCTAGTCATCGGGAAACTAAAAAAAACAAAACATTTCTACTCAGAATAGGCTGCATCAAGAGGAATCAAGGGAAATCAGACCTAGAATCATAGAGAGGGAATAGACCCCAAGAGACACCCAGTCCAACCCCCTTCTGCCATGCAGGAAAAGCACAAAGCACCTCTGACAGAAGGCCATCCAGCCTCTGTTTAAAAGTCTTCAAAAGAGGAGATGCTACCAGTCTGCAAGGCAGCATATTCCACTGTCAATAGAAAGTTGAGGTGGGAAAATTCAACATGGGTTGTTGTAGGTTTTTCGGGCTATATGGCCATGTTCTAGAAGCCCTGTCCCTCATCCTCACCAGACGCGCTTGCGAGGCCGGTGGGACCGAGAGCAGGGCCTATCCAGACGATCTTAATAATCTTGATGGTTCATAGGGGAGAATACTTTCGGAGAGGTAAACAGGGCCGGAGTCATTTAGGGCTTTATAGGTTAACACCAGCACTTTGAATTGTGCTCGGAAGCTGATTGGCAGCCAGTGGAGCTGGTGTAACAGCGGAGTGGTGTGCTCCCTGTACCCAGCACCCGTTAGTAGTCTGGCTGCCGAGCGCTGGACTAGCTGCAGCTTCCGGGCAGTCTTCAGAGGCAATCCCACGTAGAGAGCGTTGCAGTAGTCTAAACTGGATGTAACCAAAGTGTGGACCACCATGACCAAATCAGACTCATGCAATGGTAGATCTGGACCAAACTTGGCACGAATACTCAATATTACAAGGTACGGGCGCAGCTGGCGCACAAGTTTTAATGGTGCAAAAGCTCCCCTGGTCACCGCTGAAACCTGGGGCTGCAGGTTCAGCGATGAATCTAGGAGAACTCCCAGACTGCGAACCTGCGCCTTCAGGGGGAGTGTAACCCCGTCCAGCACAGGCTGTAACCCTATGCCCTGTTCGGCCTTGTGACTGACCAGTAGGAGCTCTGTCTTGTCTGGATTCAGTTTCAATTTGTTAGCTCTCATCCAGTCCGACACAGCAGCTAGACACCGATTCAAGGTCTGGACAGCCTCCTTGGTGACAGGTGAGAAGGAGTGACAGATCTGGACATCATCTGCGTAGAGATAACACCTCCGTTCGAAACTCTGAATGATCTCCCCCAGCGGCTTCATGTAGATGTTAAACAACATTGGGGACAGAATTGAACCCTGAGGGATTCCACATGACAACGGCTGTGGGGCCTGACAGGTGTCACCCAGTAACACCTTCTGGGACCGTCCCTCAAGGAAGGACTGGAGCCACTGCAAGGCAGTACCCCCAAGTCCCATATCTATGAGGTGTCCCAGAAGGATACCGTGATCGACGGTATCGAAGGCTACTGAGAGATCAAGCAGAACTAACAAAAAAAAAAAGAACTGGTTCTTTTGTATTGTCGAAGGCTTTCATGGCTGGAATCACTAGGTTCTTGTACTTTTTTCGGGCTATAGGGCCATGTTCTAGAGGCATTTCTCCTGACGTTTCGCCTGCATCTATGGCAAGCATCCTCAGAGGTAGTGAGGTCTGTTGGAAATAGGAAAATCGGTTTATATATCTGTGGAATGACTGGGGTGGGGCAAAGAGCTCTTCCCTGCTGAAGCTAGGTGTGAATGAAGGTGGTCAGCTGAAACATTCACACCTAACTTCAGCAGACAAGAGTCCTTTGCCCCACCCCAGCCATTCCACAGATATATAAACCCATTTTCCTATTTCCAACAGACCTCACTACCTCTGAGGATGCTTGCCATAGATGCAGGCGAAACGTCAGGAGAAATGCCTCTAGAACAGTGGTTCTCAACCTTCCTAATGCCGTGACCCCTTAATACAGTCCCCCATGTTGTGGTGACCCCCCAACCATAATATTGTTTTCGTTGCTACTTCATAACAGTCATTTTACTACTGTTATAAATCATAATGTAAATCTCTGATATGAAGGATGCATTTTCATTCACTGGACCAAACTGGGCACAAATACCCAATACAACCAAATGTGAATGCTAGTGGGGTTGGGGGAGGATTGATTTTGTAATTTGGGAGTTGCAGTTGCTGGGATTTAAAGTTCACTTATAATCAAAGAGCATTCTGAACTCCACCAGCGATGGATTTGAACCAAACTTGGCTCCCATGACCAATGGAAAACACCGGAAGGGTTTGATGGGCATTGACCTTGAGTTTGGGAGCTGTAGTTCACCTACATCCAGAGAGCACTGTGGGCTCAAACAATGATGGATCTGGACCAAACTTTGCATGGATACTCAATACACCCAAATGTGAACACTGATGAGGTTTGGGGAAAATAGACTTTGACATTTGGGAGTTGTAGATACTGGGATTTATAGTTCATTACAATCAAAGAACATTCTGAACTCCACCAACGATAGAATTGGCTCAAACTTCCCACATGGAATCCCCATGAATATCAGAAAATACTGTGTTTTCTGATGGTCTTTGGCGACCCCTCTGACACCCCCTCACGACCCCATCAGGGGTCCCGACCACCAGGTTGAGAAACACTGCTTAGAACATGGTCATATAGCCTGAAAAAACCTACAACAACAGACACATATACACAAATATATATACACACAAAACACATATACACAGACTGGCCACAGCAACGCGTGGTGGGGGACGGTTATTGTGTGTGTGTGTGTGTGTGTGTGTGTGTGTATGTATGTATGTATGTATGTATGTATATATATTTCTATGGCAGTGTGGGCCCAGGCCCGGCCTGATTTCCATCTCCTCCTCCTGCTGCCCCTGGGGGCTCCTTCCTCCACTCACCCGTCGTCCCCTCCCAGGCGCGCCTCCGGACCCGGAGTAGAAGTAGAGCTCCCTGCCCAGGTTGAAGCAGACGCGGCTCCTCTCAGCAGCCAAGGCCCCGGGGTCGCCCTCCCCGCCGGGGTCCCCCCCTCCGCCTCCTCCTCCTCCTCCTCCGCTGGAAGAGTTCAGCCGCACCAGGGAGAGGCGGACGGGAGGCAGCGAGGGGGCGGGCGGTGGAGGCGGCGGCGGGGCTCCTCCCGAGGCGGAAGACGACGAGGGCGGCGGAGGTGGCGGCGCTGCGGAGGAAGAGGAGGAAGAAGAAGGGGTGGCCGCTCCGGCGGGCCTGGCCCTCGGCTCGGGCGCCCCCAGCAGCCGGTAGGAGCCCTCCCTGGTCCGGAACTGGCTCTTCACCTCGTAGGGCGGCTGCTGTTGCTGCTGAGGCGGCGGCGGCGTTGGCGTCGGGCCTCCGTCCTGGGCCGGAGGAGCCAGCGCCGCCGCCATCTTGCCGCCGGAAGTGGCGACCCCCGGATCACCTCCCCGCCCTCCGTTGCTCGGCAACCGCGGGAGGGTGGGAGCACGGAAGGGGCGTGGCTTCCGAAGCGCCGCGCTGGGATTGGTCCCCCGGGTGTGACTGACGTAACGGCTAGGCGAGGCCCTTAGCAACCCTGGGAGGATGGAGCCCTTAGCAACGGGTACCTCTGCTTTAGGCCTTGGCAGCAGAAGGAAAGCAGGGGCACTTCCACACAGCCCTATATTCATAGATTCATAGAATCCTAGAGTTGGAAGAGACCTCTTGGGCCATCCAGCCCAACCCCATTCTGCCGAGAAGCAGGAATGTTGCATTCAAATCACCCCTGACAGAGGGCCACCCAGACCCTGTTTAAAAGCCTCCAAAGAACGAGCCTCCACCACACTCCGGGGCAGAGAGTTCCACTGCTGAACAGCTCTCACAGTCAGGAAGTTCTTCCTCATGTTCAGATGGAATCATAGAATCAAAGAGTTGGAAGAGACCTCATGAGTCATCCAGTCCAACCCCATTCTGCTAAGAAGCAGGAATATTACATTCAAATCACCCCTGACAGATGGCCATCCAGCCTGTTTAAAAGCTTCCAAAGAAGGAGCCTCCACCACACTCCGGGGCAGAGAGTTCCACTGCTGAACAGCTCTCACAGTCAGGAAGTTCTTCCTAATGTTCAGATGGAATCTACTTTCTTGTTCTTTGAAGCCATTATTCCACGTCCTTGCCTTCAGGGCAGCCTTAATATTAGTATTATGATATGGTGGGTTGACTGGAGAGGCATGTGGCAGCAGCAGATTGGCTGAGTGTGCCAGTAGCCAGAGTCCCAATTAGCTGCTGCCTCTGGCTAGCTGCTGAGACCAACGGTTCTAACTGTCATTTTGCCATTTCTCTCCTTGGACAGTGAAGAGATAGTGCTGGCTGCCAACTATCTTAAAGGCTGATCATTTTAAGGCATGAGGCTTCTTTTAAAGACAATTTAAAAGGACTATTTTAATGCAACATAATACTTGTCTTCAGAGGACAGGAGCAGGATTCAAAACGATCTTGACAGATTAGAGAGATGAATGGCCAAAACTAACAAAATTAAGTTCAACAGGGACAAATGCAAGATACTCCACTTAAGCAGAAAAAACGAAATGCAAAGATACAGAATGGGGGACAATGCCTGGCTCGAGAGCAGTACGTGTGAAAAAGATCTCGGAGTCCTCGTGGACAACAAGTTAAACATGAGTCAGGAATGTGATGTGGCGGCAAAAAAAGCCAATGGGATTTTGTCCTGCATCAATAGGAACATAGTGTCTAGATCTAGGGAAGTCATGCTCCCCATGCTCTATTCCGCTTTGGTTAGACCACACCTGGAATATTGTGTCCAATTCTGGGCACCACAATTGAAGAGAGATATTGACAAGCTGGAATGTGTCCAGAGGAGGGCGACTAAAATGATCAAGGGTCTGGAGAACAAGCCCTATGAGGAGCAGCTTAAGGAGCTGGGCATGTTTAGCTTGAAGAAGAGAAGGCTGAGAGGGGATATGATAGCCATGTATAAATATGTGAGAGGAAGCCACAGGAAGGAGGAGGGAGCAAGCTTGTTTTCTGCTTCCCTGGAGACTAGGACGCAGAACAATGGCTTCAAACTACAAGAGAGGAGATTCCATCTGAACATGAGGAAGAACTTCCTGACTGTGAGAGCCGTTCAGCAGTGGAACTCTCTGCCCCGGAGCGTGGAGGAGGCTCCTTCTTTGGAGGCTTTTAAACAGAGGCTGGATGGCCATCTGTCAGAGGCGATTTGAATGCAATATTCCTGCTTCTTGGCAGAATGGGGTTGGACTGGATGGCCCATGAGGTCTCTTCCAACTCTTTGATTCTATGATTCTATATGGCAGTGTAGACTCAGGGCCCTTCCACACAACCCTATATCCCAGAATATCTACGCAGAAAATCCCACATTATCTTGAGTGTGGAATCAGATAACCCAGTTCAAAGCAGATATTGTGGGATTTTCTGCCTTGGTAGTCTAAAAGGGCCCTCATAATCCAGTTCAAAGTAGACATTGTGGGTTGTTCTGTCTTGATGTTCTGGGTTATGTGGCTGTGCAGAAGGGCCCCCTTTCGCACAGCTATATAACCCAGAATATCAAGGCAAATGATCCACAATATCTGCTTTAAATAGATTATCTGAGGCCTCTTCCACACAGCGGAATAAAATCCCACATTATTTGCTTTGCACTGGATTATATGACAGTGTGGACTTCAGATAACCCCATTTAAAGCAAATATTGTGCGGGTTTTTTCATGTCAGGAGCAACTAAAGAAACTACAAGTCGCTTCTGGTGTGAGAAAATTGGCCGTCTACAAGGACATTGCCCAAGGGACATCAAGATGTTTTGATACTTTATCATCCTTGTGGGAGGCTTCTCACATGTCCCCGCATGCGGAGCTGGCAGAGGGAGCTCATCCATGCTCTCCCTGGATTCGAACCTGTGACCTGTCAGCCTTCAGTTAACCCATTGCGCCACCGAGGATGATCATATTGTGGATGATCTGTCTTGATATTCTGGGTTATATGGCTGTTTTGGAAGGGTCCCGAGTCCACATTGCTATATAATCCAGTTCAACGTGGATTTTATACAGCTGTTGTGGAAGAGGCCCTACACAGCTGAATAAAACCCAGATTATCTGCTTTGAAGTATATTATATGCCTTGTGTAGACCCAGATAATCCATTTCAAAGCAGATCATGTGGATTATCTGCCTTGATGTTCTGGATTATATGGCAGTGTAGAAGCACCTGCAGAGTATCACGGCAGATAATTCACAATATCTGCTTTGAACTAGGTTATCTAATGCCCCATCTACACTGCCATATAAAATCCAGATTATCTGCTTTGAAGTGGATTATATGGCAGTTTAGACTCATATAATCTAGTTCAAAGCAGATAATATGGATTATCCAATTTGATAATCTGGATTATATGGCAGTGTAGAAGGGGCCTGGGTTCACACTGCCATATAATCCAGTTCAATGTGGATTTTATACAGCTTTATGGAAGGAGTCTAGGCCCCCAGTAACACTGCCATATAAAACTCGAATTATCTGCTTTGAACTGGATTAGGCAGTGTTATATTATTATTATTATTATTATTATTATTATTATGTTTAATTATGCCCTGCTTTATATCTCCCGAAGGGGACTCAAAGCTGCTTAACATAAAAGCATTAGTACGAAATTTATAATATGCAAATATACCAACATTAAAATAGAATTAAATATAAACAGTATTAAAATTCACAGTTAAAAGCATTCAACATATTCAAAGCATAATCAAGTTAAAACCACAGCACCTTCTGACTTGATCTTAAAAAACCTTCATCTTAAAAATCTGACAGTATAGACTCACATAATCCAGTTCAAAGCAAATAATCTGGATTTTTTATGGCAGTGCAGAAGGAGCCCCGAAGATTCCAGTGTCTGCAAACTCACAATATGGAGTAGGCTCTGCTTTGGATGCAAAAAGTAATCTAACCTGTGTAAACGTAGTGGTGAATTTAAACCACCTAACAGCCAAGAAAGATGGTGGTTGAGCAATTAGAGAACATGTTACAATATGCAATTGATGAAATTATAATTAATTAGAAGTAATAGAATTGACAGAGCTATATTTTTCTAATATAGAGGGGTATAGATTTGGGAACAGATGACATGTCCCCTCGGGCAGAGAGGGCGGCACAGAAGTAAAGTTTTATTATTGATTATTATTATATAAGATAATTGTGTTCTGTTTTAAATGTTTTTCAATAAATACTGTTTTAAAAGGAAAGGAATCTGAAGAGAGGATAGCTTGGCCTCTGTATTCACAGGTTTAACTATCCACAGCACAAATATTTTTACTACATTGTATACAAAGGGGATTTGACCCAGCCAGTTTTAAGCGTGATTTTAAACTCATGTCTTATGTTTCATCTCTGTTCTCTGTGTGTATGTGTGTGTGTGTGTATAACTAGCCGTCCCCTGCCACGCGTTGCTGTGGCCCACATGGGGGTTCTGTGTGGGAGGTTTGGCCCAATTCTATCGTTGATGGGGTTCAGAATGCTCTTTGATTGTAGGTGTCCTATAAATCCCAGCAACTACAACTCCCAAATGACAAAATCAATTTTTTGAGTGAAGGACATACATTGGGTTGTTAGGTGTCTTGTGTCCAAATTTGGTGTCAATTCATCCAGTGGTTTTTGAGTTCTGTGAATACCACAAACGAACATTACATTTTTATTTATATAGATTTGTACAATGTTTATGTGTTTTAATTCTGCTGTAACCCATCTTTAGCCACGAGGAGATGCAAGTAAGAAATAAAATTATTGTTGTTCTTGTTTCCATGGAGTGGGCAGATCCTGGAATCAAACTTCAGATAATATAGGTTCTGAAATTCTTTTATTTGTCTAGAAATTTATATCTTTTCCATTTCTGTTTTGGGACTCCTTTCCTAACAGGCTGAACCCCATTCTCTGCATCTTCAAGAGTCTCTCTTTTCTGCTCCATATTTTCTCTAGGGTTAGTTGTGGGGTTTTTTTTCTTAATTATCAGCTCTCCATTGCTTTCTCTTCTTCTGGGCTGGGCTTGGGTTCTTCCTTCGCTGGGCTGGGAGACTTTGCTTCGGCCACTTGGGTCTCCATTTCAGGCTCCTCGGGAGAAGGAGAGGGTTGGTTTGCTGTGGGCGGTTTGCCTGATGATCCTTCATCTGAACTGCTGCTGGCTCCCCCTTCCTTGCTTGGCACCTCCTGCGAAAAGACACAAAAACCATCATAATACACTGATCTGTGAAAAATAAAAGCCCAGACCTTTCGAAGCAGCTTGTGTTTATTTGTATTTATTATTTGAGCTGAATCTGATTATCCTCATTAGATACATTTGGAGAAATGTCTTTGGACAATAATGAACACACACCCACTCTTGCAGAAAGAGGAATAACAGCGTCATGACTTTCATAGTTGTCCTACCCCAGTTTGTTCTGCCAAATAGCCTTTATTATGTACTAGTGTATTATTTCTTGTGTTGCCTGAGTGTTGGAGGGGCAGGTGCCCCCCGTTTTCATTCTTCTTTTTACCTGTGTTAAATGTTTTTAATGTTTAAATTATTTTTGTACTGTTGTGGGCATTGAATTGTGCTGTTTTGTAAACTGCCATGAGTTGCCCTCGGGCTGAGAATGGCGGTATAGAAGCATAGTAAATAAATAATAAAATAATTTTGCTTTCCTTCCCCCTTTCTTTTCTTTTCTTTCTTTCCTTCCATTCTTTTGCTTTCTTTTCCCTCCTGTATTTTATGTGTATTTTATAGAAATATGTTTTAATATGTATCCTTTGTAGAACTACATTTCAATACATATGTTTTTAGAATTTTTGCAATGTTTGTGTATTGTGGTGTGCATTGTGGTGTATTGTGGTGTGACTCGCCTCAAGCCTAGAGGAGAGGCAGGTAAGAAATAAAATAATAATAATAATAATAATAATAATTATTATTATTATTATTATTTGAAACACAAGATGAGTCCACAGCAGACACTCTGCTGGCTGTTGTATTGGATCACACGTTGGAGACTTCTCAAGTGTCTACGACTGTGTGATGTATCGCCAAATAATATGTGCAGATCCCAGTAAGGTGGCCTTCTGCAGCTGGCAGATGGTAATCTTGTCAGCACTGATTGTGTTTAAGTGCAGGCCAAGGTCTTTAGTGTGCTGCTTTATTTATTATTATTATTATAATCATTATTATATTATGATTGCACTCTGGCACCACGAGATGCAGAGCCAATCTTAAGAAGTGGGGCCACAAAGTGGAATCCACGACATGCGAGTGTGGAGAAGAGCAAACCACTGACCACCTGCTGCAATGCAACCTGAGCCCTGCCACATGCACAAGGGAGGACCTTTTTGCAGCAACACCAGAGGCACTCCAAGTGGCCAGGTACCGGTCAAAGGACATTTAATCAACTACCAAGTTTGCAAACTTTGTGATTTTTTTATCTGTTTGTTTGTTTTGTTCTGTTAGAAATGTAATACAATGGTCTGGTTGCCCTGACACGATAAATAAATTATTATATTATAATATTTATTATTATTTATTTCATTTTACTTTCCTTCCCTACTCCTTTTCTTTTTTCTTTTTCTCCTTTTCTTCCTTCTTTCCTTCTACTCCCCTTTTTGCCTTCTCCAGCTCTAATACGGCCTACCTCACAAAGTGTCTATAATAATAATAATAATTATTATTATTATTATTATCATTATTATTATTATTATTATTATTATTTTATTTCTTACCCGCCTCTCCTCATGGCTTGAGGCAGGTTACAGAACAATTAAAATACATAAACACTGCAAAAGTACCACAGATACACATATTAAAACATACCTCTATAAAATACACACTAAAATGTATCACTATAAAATATTAAAATGCACAAAACAAGGATTATACAAAGGACATGCATTTAAAATTCATGCTTAAAGACTGGGTAGGTCTATGGCAACATGGCTCGTTTGGTATCCCTTTCCACCCTCCCTTCCCCTCATACACATGTCACCTTTCTTTTCTAGTGACATCACAGGGACCACTTCACCTAGCAACAGCCAATCCTTCACCTAGCAACTGCCAATTCCGTGACATCACAAAGGACCACTGGACTGTCAATTTGCAACAGTCTTTATTGTACAAACGGACAAATATATACATATTTTGACTTTTATATAAATCTATTTATGTTTAATTTTTACATTTTTTAATTTTTTTTGTCCCAATCTGAATGTGGCTGCTCTCGTACCACAGAAAAGCTACGTAGAGTGGTTTGAGTTTATGGAAGGCAAAGCGGGATTATAAATGTAATAAATAATTGCAATTAAATTATTCTATGGCTGACTTGAAGTATTTATGTATTTACTGTATTTGTATACCACCTTTCTCAGCCAATTGGCGACTCAAGGCGGTTTCCAACAAATCAGTACATATAAAAACATAATACAGATTAAAACATTAAACAATATAAAACACCACAAAAGCAATAAAAACAACATCATTACCGTCTTATTATTATCAAGCATTGTCCAGTTCCATTGTCAAATCGTTTGATTTCCTATATTAGCTACTTTGCATTGGTAAATGCTTGCTCGAACAGCCATGTTTTAACGTTCTTCCGAAACGTTAAGAGGGAGGGAGCAGATCTAATCTCCCTAGGGAGAGTGTTACATAGCCGAGGGGCTACCACTGAGAAGGCCCTGTCTCTCGTCCCAGCCAAACGTACTTGAGACAAAGGTGGGACTGAGAGCAGGGCCTTCCCAGATGATCTTAGAGTATCATTCAAAGTATCATTGGATAGTATCATTCCAAGTATCATTGGCTCCTCAGATCTTTTGGGACCACTTAAGACTACCAAAAATGCCAGCAGGTTGGAAGGCAAAGGTACCTTATTGGGCCAGGGTCCCTCCAGACTGGAATCCAGCAGGGAGTTTTCTCCACCAAGGCTCTCCTCCTCCTCCGGCATGCTGATGAAGATGGTGGGATTTTCCGCCTCGGGCACGTCCTCATGCAGGTCCACAGACTCCTCTGACGGAGGGGGGGCCGATGGGGCCGTGGCACGGGGTGGTTGCTGCTGATTTTGCTGCTTGAGCTTCAGCTTCTGCTCTTCTTCCAGTTGGCGCTTGAGGGCCTTTTCCTGTGCCAAGCGGAGGGCGATCATGTCCTGGGACACCCGAGGAAGAAGCGGCTGGGGCTCAGCTTCTTCCTGTGATGGAAATGGAAGCTCATCAACACACACACACACATACACAGAACCCTTCCCTTCTTCCTTTTCTTCCAAAATATCAGCTAAATAGAGGTTTAATGGCTTCATTACTGGGCTTCCATTTCTTTTACAGCTACAGGAAAAGTATTGGGTTGTTGTAGGTTTTTTGGGCTATACGGCCATGTTCTAGAAGCATTCTTTCCTGACGTTTCGCCTGCATCTATGGCAAGCATCCTCAGAGGTCTCAGAGGTTGTGAACTCACAACTTCTGAGGATGTGTGCCATAGATGCAAGTGAAATGTCAGGAGAGAATGCTTCTAGAACATGGCCATATAGCCCGAAAAACCTACAACAGCCCATTGATTCCGGCCATGAAAGCCTTCGACAATATATTGGGTTGCTGTACGTTTTTTGGGCTATATGGCTATGTTCTAGAAGCATTCTCTCCTGACATTTTGCCTGTATTTATGGCAAGCATCCTCAGAGGTCTCAGAGGTTGTGACCTCACAACTTCTGAGGATGCGTGCCATAGATGCAGATGAAATGTCAGGAGAGAATGCTTCTAGAACATGGCCATATAGCCTGAAAAACCTACAACAGCCCATTGAGTCCAGCCATGAAAGCTTTCGACAATATATTGGGTTGTTGTAGGTTTTTCGGGCTATACGGCCATGTTATAGAAGCATTCTTTCCTGACATTTTGCCAGCATTTATGGCAAGCATCCTCAGAGGTCTCAGAGGTTGTGACCTCACAGCTTCTGAAGATGCGTGCCATAGATGCAGGCGAAATGTCAGGAGAGAATGCTTCTAGAACATGGCCATATGGCCATATACAACAACCCAGTGATTCCGGCCACGAAAGCCTTTGACAATACAGGAAACGTATTGTTTCTGGTTTCTTTGTTTGAATAAACCAGGCATGGGCAAACTTTGGCCCTCCAGGTGTTTTGGACTTTAACTCCCACAATTCCTAACAGCCTACCGGCTGTTAGGAATTGTGGGAGTTGAAGTCCAAAACACCTGGAGGGCCAAAGTTTGACCATGCCTGAAATAAACACTACAGAATGCTTGTCCCTTAATATTATCACCTCCTAACCTGGATATTCTCTCCTTGTCTCCTTTCTGTTTCCCAACACTCCCAAACCCAAAATATCATTATGCAGGTTGCAGCTGCTCAGCAAAAGCCTTATTTGTGTTCAGTGTTATGAACCAGCCTCCTGTCGACGCTCTCACCTCTCTTTCCCTTTTGATCCCCTTGTTCTTGGGGGGCGCAGGGCCCCGCACTTCCTCGGTCGCCTGCAAGTCTTTTCCTTCGGCCTCTTGCTTGTTGCTCGCTTCCAGGATAGCCATGGTGGAATTGGGGACATGGGCTTGCTGAAAGGCAAGGGGAGCAGAGATGTGAAAAGAGAGTAATTAATCAGATTAATAATGAAAAGTAAAGGTTTCCCTTTGACATTTTGCCTAGTCAGGTCCAACTCTGGGGGGTGGAGATCATTTCCATTTCTAAGCTGAAGAGCCGGCATTGTCCGTAGATGCCTCTAAGGTCATGTGGCCAGCATGACTGCATAAAGCGCCATTACCTTCTCACCATTTGGTTGGCAGAAGCTGGGGCTAACAACAGCAGCTCACCCTGTCCTGTAGATTAGAACAAACTAACTAGATATTCTCGCAGAATCCATGAGAAGACTTTGAAGTCCAGGTGTGTGAGATATGATGTCATGGGTGCCGGGACTGGCTTAAGTTATGTAGTTTGGCTTCAAGCCTCTCAGAGGAGACAACCTTGCTAAAGGATTATTTTCCTGTCTGTGCTCTCAAGTTCATGATTCAAGTATGCTATTCTGGCTCATATCTTTGTTCCTGTATGGGTTTGCCGTGGAAGAAGATCCTGTTTTCTAGTTTATGGATTCATGTATGAATAACTGCTGTGGATTCTGTTTTCCTTGACTTTTTTCAATATTTTTTATTGACATTTTAATAGTAGTGGTGTAGTAGAGGTGTAAGAAAGAAAGAGAAGAAGAAAAAAAAAGAAAAGAGAGAAAAAAAGTGTAAAAGTGTTGCAGAAAGGCATTAATTAGAAAAAAAATCGAATAAACCCAAAAATACAAAAAATAAAAAAATAAAAAGAGCTTGTTGACTTCCATCTACTTTATAGTGATGTGTAATCCTTCTGGTGTTATTTATTTATTTATTTATTTATTTTTTATTATTATTATTATTATTTTATTTACGATATTTATATGTTGCCCTTCAGAGCGGCTTACAAGTAAAAAGGAAATACAATATATTATATTATTACCGTAGCACAATATTAATATTATATATTACACTGTACTATAACATTATACTGTAATATTATTAGTAATATTACATTTAATATAAAATATATAATTATAATATATTATTCTTAGTAGTATTATATTGTATTACATTATAATGTAATAAAGCCTGTAAAACTTTTCTTTTCCGGCAAGCTTTTGACGGGTGAACAATAGACTATGCCTATAGTCTATTGTTTTGTTATTGTTATTTTTAAAGCTAATTGTATTGTTTTAATCTGCTTCTGTAAACCGCTCCGAGCCAAATTGGGAGTAGCGGTATACAAGTTAAATAAATAAATAAATAAATAAATAGATAAATAATATTATCAATATTATATGTATATACAATATATTATATTACACTATATTATATTTTTATCACTTTGATAGCATTGTTTGTTTCTTACATCCCCTTTCTCCATCACAACATTTGAAGAGCAACTACGTTCCTGTTTATTATAGTCCCTTTTTTAAAGTTATTATTTTCTCAAATAGTCCTTAACCAGTTCCCAGTCTGTTTGGATTCTTAGTCTGCCTTGATTTGTTGTTGTTAAATACGTCACTCTATCCATGTTCATTATTTCAGTTCTTTTTAACTATTGGTCGACCGAGAGTATTTCTTTACTTCTCCAATTTCTGGCGTAGACAATTACTAAGTAGTTTCCCTTGACTTTATGTACTTTGCCATTTTTTGGATTACTGCTAATTTGTATTTTCTATTTTTGGATTGCTTTTATTTTGTATTTTCTATTCTACCGACCCTTTTGGAAATGCCCCTTTTTCTCTTTGTACCTGCTTTCCTTAATAAACCTTTCTAGATAATATTTATTTATTTCTTATTTCTGGTATTTATATCCCGTCTCTTCTCTACCCTGAAAGGGGGACTCAGGACGGCTTACATAGGCAGCAATTCGATGCCGTTGCATGAACAATTAATACAATAACCATTAAACAAACCATCAAACCATTAAAATACATAAAATACATAATCTATATAAGCCATTAATTAAACGATATAAAAACATGTGGTGTTACCAAATAGAATCGTATCCTCGTGTAAATCGCCTTTCCAATCCATTTCCACTAAAGTACTAATTTATGTCTGCTGATCGAAAGCCTAGTCCCATAGCCACGAGGGATGGGATTGATCGTATCTCACTCGGAAGTGTGTTCCACAGGCGGGGGGCCACCACCGAGAAGGCCCTGTCTCTCATCTCCACCAGCTGCATTGTGATGTTGGTGGGAGCGAGAGCAGGACCTCCACAGATGATCTTAAGTTACAAAGTGGAACGTAAAGGCAGATGCGTTCAGACAAGTAAGCTGGACCAGAACCATTTAGAGCTTTATAGGTCAAAACCAGCACTGGACTCTGGTGTGGTACTGGGTGAAAAGGTGTTTCAGACCTAGACTGCAACCACTACCATTAATTTCCTCCCTGTTCACTCTTTTCCCAGCTCCATTTTAAGCAGCATTACCTGATGCGGAGTGAAGGAGCGGACATGGGCCAGCAACGGCTCTCGCAACTCTGGGCACTTCTCAAAGACGGCGCTGAGCTGCTGTGGAGGCAACTGGAGGATGACCTGGAAGGACTGGGGCTTAGTGCGCTGGCAGCACTTGATGAAGCCCTCCCAGACCTTGGGATACTTCCACACCTGGGGAGGAAGCAGAGTGTTAGTATCAGCAGGAAGAATCTCCTCTGTATTTTGTCCCCCTGAGACATAAGAGTGGCCTAGAGCACATGTGCCAAACTCAAGGCCAGCGGGCCGAATCCAGTCCGCCGTGTCCTTTTATGTCGCCCTCCAGATGTTGGATCAAAATGCCTATATTCATCATCATTAGACATTTTTATTTATTTTATTTCATGCATTTCTACCCGGTCCTTCTCCCCCCAAAAGGGGGACTCAGGGCGGCCTCACACATGCATCATGTGATGCTATCAGCATATAAACAACAACGATTACAGTTAAAACAGTAAAAATAATTAAAATACATTATGTTGTTGTTGTTCATTCGTTCAGTCGTCTCCGGCTCCTCGTGACCTCATGGACCAGCCCGCGCCAGAGCTCCCTGTCGGCCATCACCACCCCCAGCTCCTTCAAGGTCAGTCCAGTCACTTCAAGGATGCCATCCATCCATCTTGCCCTTGGTCGGCCCCTCTTCCTTTTGCCTTCCACTTTCCCCAGCATAATTGTCTTCTCTAGGCTTGGCTGTCTCCTCATGATGTGGCCAAAGGACTTCAACTTTGTCTCTAGTCTCCTTCCCTCCAGTGAGCAGTCGGGCTTTATTTCCTGGAGGATGGACTGGTTGGATCTTCTCGCAGTCCAAGGCACTCTCAGCACTTTCCTTCAACACCACAGCTCAAAAGCATTGATCTTCCTTCGCTCAGCCTTCCCTAAGGTCCAGCTCTCACATCCGTAGGTGACTACAGGGAATACCATGGCTTTGACTAGGCGGATCTTTGTTGCCAGTCTGATGTCTCTACTCTTTACTATTTTATTGAGACTGGACCTTGCTCTCCTCCCAAGAAGTAAGCGTCTTCTGATTTCCTGGCCACAGTCTGCATCTGCAGTTATCTTTGCGCCTAGAAATACAAAGTCTGTCATGGCCTCCACATTTTCTCCCTCTATTTTCCAGTTGTCAATCATTCTTGTTGCCATAATCTTGGTTTTTTTGATGTTTAGCTGCAACCCGGCTTTTGCGCTTTCTTCTTTCACCTTGATTAGAAGGCTCCTCAGCTCCTCCTCGCTTTCGGCCATCAGAGTGGTGTCATCTGCATATCTGAGGTTGTTAATGTTTCTTCCAGCAATTTTACATTATACAAATTTATTAAACAAGTTCATTTAACAATAAATAATACATTAAACATACCAATTAAAACCAAGTCAGGGTAAATCTAATGTTGCAGATGTCCTAAATTTTCTTTCCAGTTGCTGCTGTCCACTAATTGAACCCCTAGGACTAGAGCCAATGGGAGTTGTGATGCAGTACCATCTGGAAAGCTGAGTCAGGGTAGTGGGTTCTGAACTTTGATACAAGGTTAATGAATATGATGTCTGACTTTAAAATCCCCTTTAACCTTTCCCCAACCTCAGAGCCACAGTGCACTGGGGTTGCAATTCCCATTATCCCCAGATAATAAAAAGTGATGGGAGTTGTCATTCAAGAACATCTGGGGAACCAAATTGGGTAACAGCTAAAGGAGACTAGAATGGAATTAGAAAGGAGTAGAAATTGTGCTATATCAGAAGAGTGTGTAATCTCTTTTACTTGTAATAATAATAATAATAATAATAATAATAGTAATAATAATAATAATAATTTATTTATACCCCACTCCATCTCCCCCAGGGGGACTCGGGGTGGCTTACATGAGGCCACGCCCATCAGTACAATAAACACAATATAACAAATAAAATACATAAAATGCAAAACCAATACAATAAACAACACAGCAATATAAAATCAAATATTAAAACATAAAAGATTACACTGGGCAGGGCCAATTCAGAGATAAAATTTTAAAACACTGGGAGATAGGGCAATATAAAATTGTCAGAGAGGGGGATCCGGGGACGAGGAAGGATTTAATTGCATGAACCATAAAATAAAATGCTTCTGAGGCCATTTTATGTGAAGTTTGGTCAGGGAGTGCCTTACATTCAATCACTGAAGGCACACTGGAATAACCAGGTTTTCAGACTCCTTCTGAAAATTGTATTGGTTAATTACGTTTCTTTAATGTTTCTTTATTTTTATTTATTAACTGTATTTATAGTCTGCCTTTCTCAGCCCTAAGGCGATTCAAGGCAGGTTGCAGATTGGCAACAATTCCATGCCATACATTCATAAAAATACAATTAAAAATATTCACCGTAACAATATAAAAACAATATTAAAAAAACTATTAAAAACATATAATGACCAGTGTACTTCTGTAATATAATGGTGACAGTTATATTCTACTTATAAAATCTTATAAAATAATTTTAAAAAATCAGGACAGTAAATAAAGAACAACATTCTGAAAACAGGAGAATTCCAGACAGGAAACAATCAGGGCCAGCTAACAACTCCCAACAAAGGATTCCCCCAGGCAGGAATCAGTCAGACCTTGAAGTTGAAATGCTTTGCAATGCTAATCAATGTGATTAAATGCAACATTCACACTTGCCTCCAACAGACAAAAGCTCTTTCTCCCATTGTGGGCCTTCAACAGATACATAAGTCTCCCTTGTCTAGTTTCCAACAGGCCTCACAACTTCTGAGGATGCCTGCCATAGATGTGGGTGAAACGTCAGGAGAGAATGCTTCTGGAACATGGACAGACAGACAAGAGTTCTTTCTTCCACCCTGGACATCATTCCACAGATATATAAACCTGATTAGAACCAGACATCCTGAGGAGTGAGGTTGAATGGGCCTTAAGAAGCATTGCTAACAACAAGGCAGCAGGAGACGACGGGATCCCAGCTGAACTGTTTAAAATCTTAAAAGATGATGCTGTCAAGGTGATGCATGCCATTGGCCAGCAAATATGGAAAACACAAGAATGGCCATCAGACTGGAAAAAATCAACTTATATCCCCATACCAAAAAAGGGAAATGCGAAAGACTGCTCAAACTTCCGCACAGTGGCCCTTATTTCTCATGCCAGTAAGGTAATGCTCAAGATCCTGCAAGGAAGACTCCAGCAATACATGGAGCGAGAGTTGCCAGATGTTCAAGCTGGGTTTAGAAAAGGCAGAGGAACGAGAGACCAGATTGCCAATATCCGCTGGATAATGGAGAAAGGCAGGGAGTTTCAGAAAAACATCTACTTCTGCTTCATTGACTATTCTAAAGCCTTTGACTGTGTGGATCATAATAAATTGTGGCAAGTTCTTGGCGGGATGGGCATACCAAGCCACCTTGTCTCTCTCCTGAGGAATCTGTACAAGGACCAAGTCGCAACAGTCAGAACTGACCACGGAACAACAGACTGGTTCAAGATTGGGAAAGGCGTACGGCAAGGCTGCATACTCTCACCCAACCTTTTTAACTTGTATGCAGAACACATCATGCGATGTGCGGGGCTGGATGAATGCAAAGCTGGGGTGAAAATTGCTGGAAGAAACATTAACAACCTCAGATATGCAGATGACACCACTCTGATGGCCGAAAGCGAGGAGGAGCTGAGGAGCCTTCTAATCAAGGTGAAAGAAGAAAGCGCAAAAGCCGGGTTGCAGCTAAACCTCAAAAAAACCAAGATTATGGCAACAAGAATGATTGACAACTGGAAAATAGAGGGAGAAACCGTGGAGGCCGTGACAGACTTTGTATTTCTAGGTGCAAAGATTACTGCAGATGCAGACTGTAGCCAGGAAATCAGAAGACGCTTACTTCTTGGGAGGAGAGCAATGTCCAGTCTCGATAAAATAGTGAAGAGTAGAGACATCAGACTGGCAACAAAGATCCGCCTAGTCAAAGCCATGGTATTCCCTGTAGTAACCTACGGATGTGAGAGCTGGACCTTAGGGAAGGCTGAGCGAAGGAAGATCGATGCTTTTGAGCTGTGGTGTTGGAGGAAAGTGCTGAGAGTGCCTTGGACTGCGAGAAGATCCAACCAGTCCATCCTCCAGGAAATAAAGCCCGACTGCTCACTGGAGGGAAAGATACTAGAGACAAAGTTGAAGTCCTTTGGCCACATCATGAGGAGACAGGAAAGCCTAGAGAAGACAATTATGCTGGGGAAAGTGGAAGGCAAAAGGAAGAGGGGCCGACCAAGGGCAAGATGGATGGATGGCATCCTTGAAGTGACTGGACTGACCTTGAGGGAGCTGGGGGTGGTAACGGCCGACAGGGAGCTCTGGCGTAGGCTGGTCCATGAGGTCACGAAGAGTCGGAGACGACTGAATGAATGAACAACATAAACCTGATTTGCCTAGTTTCCAACAGACCTCAGAACCTCTGAGGATGCCTGCCATAGATATGGGTGAAACGTCAGGAGAGAATGCTTCTGGAACATGGCCATAAAGGTTGGAAAACTCACAGCAAGCCAGGAAAGCCTTCGACAACAAATGTTAAAAATCTCCTAAAAATTATAGTTGGTCCTTCATATTTGCAGATTAAACAGCTCTTTGAAGGCAACTATAATAAGTCTGATTTGGCCTTGACAAAAATGAGTTTGGCAACCCAGACTGATGGGATCACGTTACGATGCAAACAAAGGCTGGAGGAACCCTGGGAGTAAGAAACAAGGTAGGCCCAGGCTTCTTCCTTGCAGTCCCTTTCTCACCTGCTTCAAGATGAGGCGGGAGAGGATGTTCATGACGAAGCCGCCCAGGCGTGGATACATGGTCAGTGATTGGATGACTGTCCGCATGAGGAGCATGGGCAGCGGGCTCTGCTCCATGAGCTGTTGCATCACCACGGCCAGGACCTCCGATGTGTAGACGTTGCGCTCAGCAAAGCACAGGTTGGTGGCTGTGTGCATGGAAACAGGCAAAACCAGCTACTTATATATATAATTTCTATACACATAATAAATAAATACAAATAATAAGTGTGAAAAATGTGTTTGTGTGTATGTTGTGAAGCTGTCCATTTGGAAGGACTCCCACCTCCACAAATAGGGTACAGTTCCCATAAGAATTAAACTATACATACGCAACTGATTTAAAAGAAAATTGGTAAAAAAATGTTCCACTGGTGGTACATTACACTAAAAAAATTAAATCAAATGTATAAAAACACCTCCAAAAATTGTTGGAAATGTAATGAACACGAAGGGAGCTTCTACCATCTTTGGTGGACTTGTAGGGAAGCTCAGAAATATTGGAAATCAATTCATGAAGAATGCTAACAATTTTTTTTCAAAACAAAATTCCAAAAAAAAAACCAAAACCCTGAATGTTATTTACTAGGAATTATTGATGGGGATATTAAATTAGACTCGAATGAAGACGTTTTGTTTATGTATTTAATGACAGCCGCTAGGATAATATATGCGAAAGTTTGGAAACAGAAGGAAATACTGGAAAGGGACCAATGGATAACAAAAATAAATGAAATTAAAGACATGGACAAATTAACCTTTTTAATAAAGAGGGACACGGGAAACCCGATTAAGCAAACAGACTGGTTACAGGTGGAGAAATACATAGAAAAGAGAAATAAAGAAATTCAATCGTGAATAATTCAATAAGATTGGACACAAGGGTGGTAAAACTTCGGGCCTTGTTTTTCTCTTTTTCCATCTCTCTCTCTCTCTCTCTCTCTTTTTGGAATATTAGTTATAACCTGGAAGATCAAGTAGATTATAAAGTTGGACTCACGAAGGATTAGAAGAAAGTCACAAAATCCTTTTTCTTCTTCTTTTTTTCTCTTTTTTTACTCTTGTTTCTTACTTTTTTAAAAATTGAATTGTTCCCCCTCTTTACTTGGAAACTATACATATATCTATATATTTTTCTTTATACCAAATAAAAATTTATTTTTTAAAAAAGCACTCCCTCTAAGGACATTGCAGATTACAGCGAGCTACATCCTAGGGTTCCTTTCTCTCTCCATTGGAGTGGAATTTGCATGACCTCGCCCATTGCTTCTCCTACCCTTTCTTATGGCTCAGAGCAAGCAGAGGAATTGATCTGCAACTGAAAAGGGGTTTGGGGAACTGACTTAACAGGATGGAAGTCGTAGTTCATCCTGCATCAAGACACAGCACTGTGACCCCCAGCGACTATGGGCCTGGACCACATCTGACACACAGAACCTCCATGACCAAGTTTGGTGGCAATTGACCTTGATTTATAGGGCTTGTAGTTCACCTACATCCAGAGAGCATTGTGAACCCAACAAATGATAAACATATTGCAGGGGTTTGTGGGAATTGACCTTGATTTTGAGAGTTGTAGTTCACCCGCATCCAGAGAGCACCGAACCCAGCCAACGTCAGATCTAGAACACACTTGGCACACAGACCCACAGCATGGCCAGTTGTGCATACAGCTCTGGTTTGGGAAGGATTGACTCACAATTCTGGGAAGTGTAGTTCACCCACATCGTTATGTATTTTCTAATGAGAGCATTTACAAAAAAATGAAATTGAAAACTGGCTTTTTTCCTAATAAATAGTGTTACTAATTAACTAAATGATATTACCTAACACCCCAAAACAAACAATGCCTTTTCAAAAACATGGGCAACGCCAGGTACCCAAGTTACTATACACACACACACACACACACAGAGGCAGCCATACCTTTGATGATCGACTTCATGTCACACTTGGTGGAATCAATGTTGTGGAGGGCGATCAACAATTCCCCAGGATTCAAAGGGGAAACTGCCGAGTTGCCTTCACCTGTTCGAATTATGACAAGAGAGAATCAACATTGGCCAGTACAAATAATTCATTAAGCAGAAAGAACAAAAGAGAAGCTACCAGAATCCCATAGTCAGTGGGCATGTTGGCTAGTGGGAACGACTCTCCTCACATATATACAGCAGAGTAGCTTATTAGCTTATTCCTTCTTTACTTCCACACGGCTTCTTTCTCATGCAGATAAACAGCTTCATTTTCAAAGAGACTCTTCTCACACCAAACTTATATAGGAGCTTCACACAGTAGCTTTACGCACAGCAGCCTTTGCACTGAAGCTTCATACACAATGGCCTTCAACCTGGGGTTTCTCTCCCTGAAGCTTCTCACATCAGGCCTTCTCACACTGAGGTCTACTAACACTGAAGCCTACCTCACACTGAGGCCTTTCTCCCACTAAGGCCTTCTCACACTGAGGGCTCTTTCAGACTGACCCCTCTCTCACACTGAGGCCTGCTAACACAGAGACAGTCTCATACTGAGTCCTACTAACACTGAGCCCTACCTTACACTGAAGCCTTTCTCCCACTAAGGCCTTCTCACACTGAGGGCTCTTTCAGACTGACGCCTCTTTCACACTGAGACCTACTAACACAGAGACTGTCTCATACTGAGGCCTACTAACACTGAGCCCTACCTCACACTGAGGCCTTTCTCCCACTAAGGCCTTCTCACACTGAGGGCTCTTTCATACTGATGCCTCTCTCACACTGAGGCCTAGTAACACAGAGACCTTCTCATACTGAGACCTACTATCACTGAGGTCTACCTCACACTGGGGCCTTTCACCCACTAAGGCTTTCTAACACTGAGGGCTCTCTCACACTGACGTCTCTTTCACACTGAGGCCTACTAACACAGGGACCATTTCATACTGAGGCCTACTAACACTGAGGCCTTTCTCCCAGTAAGGCCTTCTCACACTGAGGGCTATTTCAGACTGATACCTCTCTCACACTGAGGCCTACTAACACAAAGACCTTCTCATACTGAGGCCTACTAACACTAAGGCCTACCTCACACTGAGGCCTTTCTCCCACTAAGGCCTTCTCACACTGAGGGCTCTCTCTCAGACTGACGCCTCTTTCACCCCAAAGTCTACTAACACAGAGACATTCTCATACTGAGGCCTCTCACCCTGAGGGCTACCTCAGTCTGAGGCCTTCTCATACTGAGGCCTCTCTCACTGAAGTCTAAGACTGAGGGCTTCCTCAGGGCTACTAAGCTACAGGCACGCTTGCTTATATTGAACTGCAGCTTTTGCTGAGTCATTGTATCCATTTAACCCTTTCAGTGCTTGGCTCACATTTTTGTAATTAAAATACCTAGTTAATTTTGAATATGTCTGACAAGAACATGGCATTTGGTCCATGACTTCCAAACCAGTTTACATCTCTGCAGAATATTTGGGGACAATGAGTTGCATTACAGCTTTTTTTTACTATTCGGACAATGAGTTTCATTCTGTTCACTGTCCTTTTTCTTTCCCTGGGAAAAGCTTGTCACAGCAGCAGCTGAACAATTGCCATTAGAGAAATACAAGGTCTGCTTGCAGCTTGGATCCCTACCGTGTTGTGTTCCCAGCAGGCGATTAAACACTTCCTTCACAACGATGGGATTCAGCTTGATGAGCTTTGGGAGGGCCTGAATCACCTCTTTCTGAAAGGAGGAAAGGCGAATAAAGCCTCAAAAAGGATAGGCAACAAATTCACATTGCATTTGCCATCAGACTCCCTGCACACTGCGCCACCTCCACAAAAATATAAGTATATTTGGAGATACTTAGTGATCAAATGGAAGAAGGACTCAGTAGCTATTAGACAAGTCACAACACAATTCTTTTCTCTTTTCTCGAGGGGAAGAAAGTCCAAGACTTTTACTAAGAGTGTCAAACTCATTCTCATTGAGGGTCACTTCCAACTTATGGTTGACTCCAAAAGGCAGTTGAATCCACAGATGAGAATCCGTGGATACAGAGGGCCAACTATATATATATATATATATATATATATATATATATATACACACACACACACACACACACACACACACATCATGGTCAGGGCTTTTTAGTTCTTATCCCTATTATTTATTATTATTTATTTATCATATTTATATACCGCCTTTCTCAGCCCAAAGGCGACTCAGGGCGGTTTAGGCTCTTAGTTCTTATTCCCATTATTTATTATTATTTACTTACCATATTTATATACTCTTACCATATTTATATACTCTTAGTTCTTATTCCCATTATTTATTATTGTTCATTTACCATATTTATATACCGCCTTTCTCAGCCCGAAGGCGACTCAGGGCAGTTTAGGCTCTTAGTTCTTATTCCCATTATTTATTATTGTTTATTTACCATATTTACATATCTCCCTTCTCAACCCAAAGGCGACTCAGGGCAGTTCACAAATGACACAATTCTACGCCTCCAACAACACAAAATCCAATTCAAAACATTTAGCATAAATATAAAAACCACACAAATCAACAAAAACCAATAAAAACATCAATACTCAGTGTATTCATGTTTTTATTCATAAATATATATGTTCGTATTCATATGTTGCTTAGCACTTTTGATTGTTCACAATGCACAGTGGGGATTATGGGAATTGAAACCCAACAGCACTTGTGGCGCTGAGGTTGGGAAAAGGTGGAAGGACATTTGAAAGTCAGGCAACATCTCCTCAAGCCTTGTATCTCAATTCAAAGCCCACTCTCCTTACTAAACAAAACAAATGGAAGCCTTCCAGATGTTACTGTATCACAACTCCCATCAGCCCTAGTCATGATGCCTAATGATACAGAATACAGAAGATTTCAGCATCTCGAGGGCCACATAAAAGGACATGGTGGGCTAGATTTGGCCCACATGTGCTCTACACACTGTGGATTTAAGCCTGTTTGACACCACTTGAACTGCCATGGCTGAATTTTATAGAACCAACCAGCTGGAATGAAATTATGGATCATAGAGTCAGCTTTGTCCCATCTCTGAGAGTACCTTTTCCAAGCCGTTGAGGACAGGGATAAGAAAGCGGACATCTGGGAGCCTTTTATTGTACAGATCTCGAACTCGCTTCACTAATTCCGGAGACGGAGGAACTGAGTGGAAAAAGAAGTAGTGTTCAGTTATGCGACAGAACAGACTACATCAGACAGTACAGTATTCCTTAGGTAGTTTAAAACCTAATTCTAAAGTAGTTCTGAAAAGTGATTACCGTATATATTCAAGTATAAGCCAACCGAATATAAGCCAAGGCATCTAATTTTACCACAAAAACTGGGAAAACTTATTGAGTCGAGTATAAACCGAGGGTGGGAAATGCAGCAGCGACGGGTAAATTTCAAAATAGAAATAGATGCCATTAACATTACATTAATTGAGACATCAGTAGTTTAAATGTTTTTTAAATATTTACATAAAACTGTAAGATAAGAGTGTCTAACTCTGATTAAGCCATTATTCTAACCTTCTTCAATGTAAATATGCTTGTGTATCCTTCCAATAATAATAATAATAATAAAGAGAGTAAAATAATAAATGTAAAAAAATAATAACAGAGTAAAATAATGGAAATGTAATAACAGTAATAATAGAGTAAATTTATTTATTTATTTATTTATTTCGTGTATTTCTACCCCGCCCTTCTCAACCCCCAAGGGGGGACTCAGAGCGGCTTACAAAAGGCACAATTTGATGCCTACACAAACAATAAAAATAAAACATATATAAACAGCAATTAAAACAATTATAATTGTAAAACAATCAATTATATATCACAATCAATCAATAATAAATGTATTAATAAATTATTTTAGTGATGAGACGCTGAGGACTTGTGTTTTATGGCTTTTATTGTTTTTATATGGTTTATACTGTATTATATGTATAATATAAACCATGTATACGTATATGTTTTTAACTGTATTTTATGTTGTTTGGGGGCATTGACTGCCGATAGTAAACTGCCTCGAGTCACCTTCGGGCTGAGAGGGGCACTATATAAATATGGTAAATAAATAAATAAATAACAATAATAGAGTAAAATAATAAATGTAATAATAATAATAATAATAATAATAATAATAATAACGGGTTGTTGTAGGTTTTTTCGGGCTATATGGCCATGTTCTAGCGGCATTTTCTCCTGACGTTTCACCTGCATAATAAATAACTTTAACTTGAGTATAAGTTGAGGGGGGGTGCTTTCTGAGCCTTAAAAGGGGGCTGAAAACCTTGGCTTATACTCGAATATATACGGTACTCAGATCAAATGGCTGTAAGCAACTCTGAATCCCAAGAGTGGATAGCAGGTCAAGAAATACCAATATGTGGATCAAAGAGAAACTAAAACCAAAGGTAGACCACCCCAAAGATCTGTCACACTCAGAAAGTGGCCCTGGGATTGGCTGTAACCTTTTACCGCTGTCAAAGAATATACAATAATGCCCCTCGTACCTTTATCAGTGAGGCTGTGCAGGCAGCGGGTCACCAAGGTCTCTGCACCTTTGGGGCAGTTTTTAACCAGTTTGAGCAACTCCTGGGAATTCATGCCCATCCCACGGATCTGGAAGACAGGAAGATAACGAGAGGAGAAAATGGCATGTTAGGAATGATAATTGTGTTGAAGGATCTAGAGATTCCTACCAAGGTAGCCTCACTGAGAATTTATGGTGTCATCCGATGCAACTCTACAATAGCTTCTTGGGAAATGCCAAAAAAAATCACTGGAAGACCGAGCAAAGTCCTAGAGAAATCATTTCCCCTTGGGCTCCAGGAAATGAAACTGAGGATATAGGGCATATTAAAATGTACTTCATGATCCAAAATGGGGTCCCCTTTGCTCAATATTGGAGTCCCTTTTTTTTCTGAATACCATCTAGTGGCTGATTTAGATGTTTACACGAATCTTTTGGGCAATATGGACTCTGTGAAAGATATGTGTATTTTATATAATTACTAGTTGTCCCCTGTCACGCCTTGCTGTGGCCCAGTCTGTGTATATGTGTCTTGTGTGTATATATATATATGTATATGTGTGTGTATATATTTGTGTATATGTGTATATATCAATCAAATCATTTATTTTGGTCATTGACCAGCACAGGAATATATATGTATATATGTATATGTATATGTCTATATATATTTGTGTATATGTGTATATATGTGTTTATGTGCATGCATTGTAATGTATTTTTTAATATATATTTTTTGCTTTTTAAGTCTCTTCTGGGGTGTTTTCCAGTGTTTTATGAGTGATGGTCACTTGTTGGCCTGAAAGGTGTCTTGTGTCCAAATTTGGTGTCAATTTGTCCAGTGGTTTTTGAGTTATGTTAAACCCACAAATTAACATTACATTTTTATTTATGTAGATTATGTGTATTTAAGCTATGTTGTAACCCGCCACGAGGAAAAGCGGTTAAGAATTATTATTATTATTATTATTAAAGACTTTATTGAAAGAGCTACATATTTATTTATTTACGACATTTCTATGCCGCCCTTCTCACCCGAAGGGGACTCAGAGCGGCTTACAAGGTATATATATACATACAATATATTATATTATTGGCATAGTACAATATTTATTTATTTATGTATTTATTTACTTCATTTGTATACCGCTCTTCTCAGCCCTTAGGCGACTCAGTATTAAATATTACTATATTGTACTATACCATTATATTGTAATATTATTAGTAATATTACATGTAATATAAAATATATAATTATAATATATTATTAGTAGTATTGTATTACATTATAATACAGGATTAGTCAAAATGCATAGGCCAATCTGCCATTCAATTGAATGGCAGATTGGCCTATGCATTTTGACTAACCCTGTATTATATTAAATGTTTATACAATATATTATCATATGTTATATATTACAATATATTGTTATATATTATATTACATTATATTAATTTTAAAAGGGGATCAAAAGTGCGACTATTATGCAATGAAATACAGGTAAGTTATAACATAGTGCTTAGTACAATATCAGTATTAAATATTACTATATTGTACTATACCATTATATTTTAATATTATTAGTAATATTACATGAAATATAAATATATAATTATAATGTATTAGTAGTAGTAGTATATTGCATTACATTATAATATTATAAATATTACATGTATATATTTATATTCCGTTCTATCTTCCCAAAGGGACTTGGGGCAGATTCCCAACATAAAAGGCAAACATTCAATGCCGAAATGCAACAACAATATATCCATACTAGCAAAATTTATACAACCCAACATATAAACACGAATTATAACTTAACAAATCTATATTTGTTAACAAATCTATATTAACATATCTATATAGAAAAGTTAGAGCACAGCTATGTAATTATCTACCGAGAAGCAGGAATATTGCATTCAAATCACCCCTGACAGATGGCCATCTGTCAGGGATGATTTGAATGCAATATTCCTGCTTCTTGGCAGGGGTTTGGACTGGATGGCCCATGAGGTCTCTTCCAACTCTTTGATTCTATGATTCTACCGCTCTGGAGACATCTTGCCTCTCTCCATGCTCACAGGAGAAGAACAAAAATGGAGGACTCAGAGACTTTCCACGAATAAAGAGATGTGTGTCCCTGAGAAGTATCATTCCAACAAACAGAAGTAGGAGAGAATAGAGACACAGACCAGGAGGGCAATGGGGACAGAAAGGATCTCCTTATCAACGAACTCATCTGCCTATCTATTTCCTTGATGAGGTCTACAAACTTCTGCAGGATGTGGTTGACTTCCAACACCCCAGGCTACTTACTGGTTGCTCGATGACTCTGAGGACGGTACGCTTGATGTCAGCAATGGCCTCCGTATACACGGATGCCAACTCATGGATCAATTTGTGGTTCTGGGGCAGGAGGGCCAGGTAAAGGTAGAGGCAGTGCTTGATGGTCTCTTCTGTCCAGGGAGCAGCTACCTCTGCAAGGCAACAAAGACATTTGGAAGGGAAGAGGTCAGGCATCAGGCTGCTAAGAAGTTAAATATACGTTGGAGAAGCTGGGAGACGAAACAGGAAGCTTAGAGGGACCCATCTGAACTCGGATGACAATTCCCATAATCTCCCAAACCAGCATTAGTTTTAGATCAAAGAAGTACAAAGCCGACCCCAATATAAGCCGAGTCGTCTAATTTTACCACAAAAAACCTGGGAAAACAGGGGTTGGAAATGCAGGAGCTACTGGTAAATTTCAAAATAAAAATAGATACTGATAAATTTACATTAATTGAGGTATCAGTAGGTTAAATGTTTTTGAATATTTAAAATAATAATTGTAATAATAATAATAATAATAGAGTAAAATAATGAAAATGTAATAGTAACAGTAATAATAGAGTACAATAATAATGTAATAATAATAATAGAGTAAAATAATAAATGTATAATAATAAAATAGAGTAAAATAAATGTAATAACAGTAATAATAGAGTAAAATAATAAATGTAATAATAACAATAGAGTAAAATAATAAATGTATAATAACAGAGTAAAATAATACATGTAATAAAATAGAGTAAAATAATAATGTAATAATAACAGCAATAATAGAGTAAAATAATAAATGTAATAACAATAATAAAGTAAAATAATAATGTAATAATAGAGTAATATAATAAATGTAATAAAAATAACAAAGTAATGTAAATGAATAATAATCAATAGAACAAAATAATAAATGTAATAATAATAATAAATAGAGTAAAATAATGTAAATGTATTAATAATACTTAATAATAAATAGAGTAAAAAAATAAATGCAATAAAAATAATAACAGAATAAAATAATAAATAACCTTGACTCGATTATAAGCAGAAGGGGGCTTTTTCATCCTAAAACAGGGCTAAAAAACTTGGCTTATACTCAAGTATATATGGTAATTTTTCTAGTTTTCAACTTTCTTTAAGAAAAAAAGTCTGTCGACACTCAATTCTGTCTAATATTGGAAGTCAAGCAGGGCCAGCCCTGGTTAGTATTTGGATGGGAGATGGCCAATGAATTTTGTATGCTATCTTAGAGGAAGGAATTGGCAAAACTATCCCTGGGAATCCCATAAGAAACTCTATAACATTAATTGAGTCGCTGTAAGTCAACAAGGGACTTGAAGACACACCTACTGACACAAACATAAACAATAAGCACCCAGTGTAATGGGATAAATAAACTGTGATGCCTTTTAGAGGCGTTATACCTCAATGTACCCCTATCCTTAAGCTTGTCCAACCTGCTACACCTCTTGATCCAGATCAGTCCCATTACCTGTATCTTTGTCAGCGCCAAAAAGGACAGAAGGAGGATTGGGATGGACCAGGAGTTGCAGGTAATTCAGGGCAAACTTCTCCACATATTCCCTCAGGTGGTCTTTGTCATACATCCGCTTGATGAACAGAAGGGCTTGCTGGCGAACCTGAGAGAGAAGATGATGTGAAACGTCTGAAATGATCTGAAACACTTGGGATCCAAAAGGCTTGTGATTTGGGAATACCTGGGTTTGCATAGGAAATCCTTACGTTTCATATGCACCTTACAAACATAATCTGGAAGTCATTTATTTATCTTTTATCTACCTGGGCATCACTGGGTACCTAAACTAGTCTGTAATAAAAGTGAACATATGTATGCATGTATCTATGTATCTATCTATGCTTGTATGTGATTTCCAAGATAGCTCCCACATCCAGAGAGCCCTGTGAACCCCACCATCAATGGATCTGAACCAAACTTGGCACACATACCCAATATGTTTAAATGTGATTACTAGAGGGGTTTGGGGGAACTGACCTTCCTTTCTGGGAGCTGTAATTCACCCACAACCAGAGAAACTGTGACCTCCACCGATGGTGGACCTGGACCAAACTTGGCATACACAACACTATGACTAACTCAACCTACTGGAGGGGTTTGAGGGGACTGATTCACCATAGTGGGAATTGTAGTTCACCCTACACCCAGAGAGCACACTGAACCCCACCAAAGATGCCTCTAGAGCAGATTTTCCCAACATAACCAACTTTAAGGACTGATGGAGTTTCTTGGGGTTAACCTGGCATGATGTGAGTTGTAGTTCACCCACAACCTTATGCATTTTGTACCATTAAAATTGACTTTTTCAAATAATCCGGGCAACGCTGGGTACCCAAGCTAGTTTCTAATAAATAGTGTTTCAAAATACCTAACCTGGGCTAGCTTACTACCTAAGCTAGTATAACAATATTTGTAATAATTTGGGGCAGGAAACAAAGCTGTTGTGTACCAAAGAACCAGAAAGCAAAGATGTCACTATCTCATCCAACCCCATCACTGTTGCTTGTGCTGCTCCCAGCGACCAACACAGGCTAACCCAAGACTCACCTTGTCCTTCTCATGGGAGCTGAGGTCCAAGAGAACATGAAGGTACTCAAACTGCCTGGCTGGGCGTTTGAAGATTAGATCCCGAAGCGTGGACATGCCCAGGTAGGACCGGCTCTGCAGAAAGAGTCAGAAAAAAAATGCCCTGAGATTAGCAAAGGGGGTGCTTCAAACTACAACTTTTGCAGGAAAGTGGGGGAAAATAATACACAGGTTGAGCTCCAGATTGTGTTTCACAACATGCATGCAGTTGAGCTGGCAGAGAGGAGCTTCCCCGACCCTTCCTTCTCAGGGCATCCCCTTTCAAAATACATGAGCATTATAGAATCATAGAGTTGGAAGAGACCTCATGGGCCATCCAGTCCAACCCCATTCTGCCAAGAAGCAGGAAAATTACATTCAAAGCAACCCCAACAGATGGCCATCCAGCCTCTGTTTAAAAGTTTCCAAAGGAGGAGCCTCCACCACACTCCAGGGCAGAGAGTTCCACTGCTGAACAGCTCTCACAGTCAGGAAGTTTTTCCTCATGTTCAGATGAAATCTCCTTTCTTGTAGTTTGGAACCATTGTTCCATTGCATCCTAATCTCCAGGGAAGCAGAAAACAGGTTCTCTCCCTCCTTCCTGTGACTTCCTCTCACATATTTATATATGGCTATCATATCTCCTCTCAGCCTTCTCTTCTTCAGGCTAAACATGCCCAGCTCTTTAAGTCGCTCCTCATAGGGCTTGTTCTACAGACCTTTAATCATTTGAGTCACCCTCCTCTGGACACATTCCAGCTTGTCAATATCTCTCTTCAATTGTGGTGCCCAGAATTGGACACAGAATTCTAAGTGTGGTCTAACCAAGGCAGAATAGAGCATGACTTCCCTGGATCTAGACAGTATATTCTTATTGATGCAGGCCAAAATCCCATTGGCTTTTTTTGCCACCACATCATATTGTTGGCTCAAGTTTAACTTGTTGTCCACAAGGACCCCAAGATCTTTTTCACATGTCCTGCTCTCAAGCCAGGCGTCACCCATTCTGTATCTTTGCATTTTGTTTTTTCTGCCTAAGTGGCGTATCTTGCATTTGTCACTGTTGAACTTCATTTTGTTAGTTTTGGCCAATCATCTCTCTAATCTGTTCAGATTGTTTTGAATTCTGCTCCTGTCCTCTGGACTATTGGCTCTCCCTCCCAATTTGGTGTCATCTGCAAACTTGATCATGCTTTCTAACCCTTCATCTAAGTCATTAATAAAGTTGTTGAACATCCTCTCTTGCTAAAGAAGACTGGACTATATGGGACCACCATGGCACACACCTCATCCTCACAGTATTTCCGGATCACCTCCAAGGCACTCTCTGTGATCAGTGGGGCCTCAAGAACCATCTTGGTGAAGATCCTGCATAGAGAAAAGGCAGGAACAAGCTCTCAGAAAGAATTTGTGGGCAAAGATGTCCAAAGGATATGAAAAATAACAGTACAGTACTACAAGCAAGATAGTAGGCCCTTGATATGCCTCTGCAAGAGCAACTACCTACCCGTCCTTTTGGTCCGGCTTCTCTTGAAGCCCAGAGAGCAGCCCAATGAGGCACTCATCATAGTTGTTGAGAGAACCAGTGGGATACTGGCTCAAATAGGCATTATACTCCTGGTACAGCCAAGCGAAGGCCAAGTCGAGCCGGTTGCGGACGTCGTCCAGGATGAAGTTCAAAACCTCGTTCTTGAGCGGGACCTCGAACTGGGTCACCAGGGAGGAGAGGATTTTCACCCGGGCCTGTTGAGAGGAAGGAAGGATCAAAGTGAGCGAAACGTCCCAAACTCAGCCAGTTCATGGTCTGGAAACCATGAACTTCTCTGAGACGTGGCTTAAAAAGCTGGGTCTGTTTAGCCTGCAGAGGTGAAGGGTGAGATGAGACATAATAATAATAATAATAATAATAATAATAATAACAACAACAACAATAATATACTGTATATACTCGAGTATAAGCCGACCCAACTATAAGCCGAGGCACTTAATTTTACGACAAAAAACTGGGAAAACATATTGACTCGAGTATAAGCCGAGGGTGGGAAATGCAGACACTACAGGTAAATTTCAAAATAAAAATATATACCAATAAAATTACATTAATTGAGGCATCAGGAGGTGAATGTTTTTAATATTTACATAAATCTGTAATGTGAGATAAGACTGTACAACTCTGATTAAATTATTACATATCTTCAATGGAAATTTACTTACGTATCCTTCCAACAATAATAAAGAGAGTAAAATAATAAATATAATAATAATAATAAATGCAATAATAACAGTAATAATAGAGTAAAATAATAAATGTAATAATAGAGCAAAATAATAAATGCAATAATAATAATAATAAATAGTGTAAAATAATAATAATAATAATAATAATAGGGTAAAATATTGTAAATGTAATAATCATAAAGAGAGTAAAATAATACATGAAATAAAAATAATACTAATAACAGAGTAAAATAATAAATAACCCTGACTCGAGTATAAGCTGAGGTGAGCTTTTTCAGCCTAAAAAAGGGGCTGAAAAACTAGGCTTATACTCGAGTATATACAGTAATACTTTATTTATATAACGTTCCATCTCCCCGAGGGGACTCAGAGCAGTTCCCAGGTAACATCACAAAACATACAGAGTAAAAGATTAACTAACAAAATATAAGCATAAAAATTGTCTCCATAACACACATATATTAAAAGTAATCCTGCCTGTTCAAGGCAATTAAAAATTTAAAAGGCTGGGCCAAGATTTGTGCAAGCCCAAAAATTCTGAGGGGCCGGAAATTAAGTGCAATGCTATGGCAGGCAACAATAATATTAGGTATGGATCTGTGGATGTTCATTCCAGGCCCGATTAGAGGAAATAATCTGGGTAACTGGTAGGAAGAATAAGGCCATATTCGACAATGTGTAGGGCTGAGTTAGAACTGGTCATTCTCAAAGGTTTGTTGAAACCACCAGGTCTTCAAGCTCTTACGAAAGGAGGGGAGGTATGGGACCTGTCTTATTTCCCTTGAAAGGGCGTTCCAGGGACGAGGGGGCCACCACCGAGAAAGCCCTCTCTCTCGTCCCCATCAACCGCGCTTGAGATAAATAAATAAGACAAGCTGGCACATCACTGACAATGGTAATGATGATAATGTTACGGAAAATAGACTGACAGGCTTCAGATTGAGTTGTGCTTGCTGGATTTGTTTCTACATAAGGTTAGACAGCCAATAATAATAATAATAATAATAATAATAATAATAATAATAATATACTTTATTTATATTCCACTCTATCTCCCCAAGGGGACTCAGAGTGGATTACCAAACAAATATACGGCAAACATTCAATGCTGTTATACAATTAACAAGTCTTTCTCTTCCCCCCCAAATGATATCCGTTCTTACATTTGCCCCCCACAACCCACCCCAAAAAGGCCTTTTTTTCTTCCTCAAGCTTTGTCGTTTCCCATATGTATCCTGGACAAAGAAGACCCCCAAAGCTCATCCAGAAATGTCTCCAAATTCTTTCTCATTCTTCCTTCTAAAGCTTTATCAGTTCCCTGGACAAGGAAGACCCCCGAAACCCACCGCAAAGGGTCTGTCTGTCTCTTGCCCCAAACGTTTTTAGTTCTCACATTCCTCCCCCAAAATCCACCCCAAAATGAGCCCCAGATGCTCTCTTCTTCTTCGTCCTGAAGCTTTATCAGTTCCCGTGTGCATCCTGGCCAAGGAAGCCCCTCGAAACCCACCCCAAAAGTATTATTGCACTTTCTATTTTAAAACTAATTTTAAAATTAATTTGCTGTGTTCTTATATGTAATTACTGTATGTATTATTTATATGTAATGGCATCGAATTGTGCCGGATGTAAGCAGTCCTGACCCCCCACCCCCGGGAGGGTTGAAAAAGGCGGGATACAAATGTTTGAAATAAATAAATAAAATAAATAAGGAGCGACAGGTTCAAATTACAGGAAAGTGGATTCCACCTGAATATTAAGAAGCACATATTGATGATAAAAGCTATTAAACAGTTGAACTCTCTGACTCCTCAGAGTCCCATTTTGAGGCTTTTAAACAGATGCTGTAAGGCCATCTGTCAGGGGTGCTTTGATTGTTTTTTTCCTGCCTGGCAAAAGGGGGTTGGACTAGATGGCCCTTGGGGTCTCTTCCAGTTCTACAATTCCACATTCAAACTCGTTTGGACTTGCCTGAGCAGCCCCGCTGCATGCCACGGCCTTCTCCGAGCGCAGGATCCGCTTCACGGCCGCCACCTTCAGCTTGTCCCTCTGTGCGTCTGTCAGAGGCTTGATGGCATCGCTCAGGCGGAAGATCTTCTTCCGTCCGCTGGCACCAGCCAACCTGAAAAGAAGAAAACTTGGTATCTCCTTCTGAATTTTGGGCTTTGCTTCAGTAGCAGCGACACAAAATGGATACCAAATTCTACCTCGGCTTGGTATCTTATGTTTACAGGAGGAAATCTGTCCAACTGTGACATGGAATTGAAAATATTATAAGGACTCAGCACAATAAATATGGAGATTTTCCTGGCTACTGCAGAAGGAGGTCGAAAGCATTTCTGCTTTTTTGGCCTACTTGCAGGTCAACTGAAAACAGTGATGCCACAAGTATGAAGAGGAACATAAACTTCTTGGAAAGGTTCCTTTGGGGAGGGACCGTCTCTCTAACAGTAACTTTGGTGGTAATAATAATAATAATAATAATAATCAAAGCCAGAATTGAAAAGTTGACAACAGATCCCAAATGTAGATTCTGCAAGGAAGCAGATGAAACAACAGATCCCATCCTCAGCTGCTGCAAGAAGATCGTGCAGACAGACTACAAGCAGAGGCACAACACCGTTGCTCAGATGATTCATTGGAACTTGTGCCACAACCACCATCTGCCTGCGACAAAGAACTGGTGGGATCACAAGCCGGAAAAAGTTACAGAGAATGAACACGCCAAACTCCTCTGGGACTTCTGAATTCAGACAGACAGAGTTTTGGAGCACAACACTCCTGACCTCACAATTGTGATAAAAAGCAAAGTATGGATTGTTGACGTCGCAATCCCAGGTGACAGCAGGATTGCAGAGAAACAACTGGAAAAGCTGACACAATATGCGGATTTAAAGATTGAACTGCAAAGTCTCTGGCACAAGCCAGTCAAGGGGGTCCCAGTGGTGATCGGCATACTGGGTGCAGTGCCTAAAGACCTTGGCCTGCACTTAAACACAATCGGCGCTGACAAAATGACCATCTGCCAGCTGCAAAAGGCCACCTTACTGGGATCTGCACGCATTATTCGCAGATACATTACTTGGGAAGTGTCCGATGTGTGATCCAATTCAACAGCCAGCAGAGTGTCTGCTGTGGACTCATCTTGTTGTGTTTCAAATAATAATAATAATAACAATAATAATAATAATATTTTCATAGTTCAAGACGGGATACAACACAATCAAAACACACCACCATATAATACATGCACCAAAACACATGGTACCAAGATCAAAATATAGCAGCAATAGAATCCAAATCCAAAACTCATAGTTCAAAGTTGACTGGGTCAGCCTGCTGGAAAAGACAGGTTTTCCGTTGTCTCCTAAATTCTAACAGCTGATTTAGCTCTGGAATCTTTTCCAGCAAATCTCTATTTGACCTTCAAGTACTTTTACAGCACTGCAAACGTGCATCAACAGCTTGCAAATAATATTAATAATAATAATTATTATTATTATACTGACACAAAAACACAGTATGGCAAAGCAAACAAGATATATATGCTGGATTTTGTTTCACAAAATTACAAGTCGAATACTTCCCAAGCATTTAGGACTGTGTGATTTATTATTATTATTATTATTATTATTGACACAAAAGCACAGTATGTCACAGCAAACGAGATCTATATGCTGGCTTTCGTATCACAAAATCACAAGTTGAACACTTCCCAAGCATTTAGAACTGTGCAATATATTATTATTATTATTATTATTATTATTATTATTATTATTATTGTTGACACAAAAGCACAGTATGTCACAGCAAACGAGATCTATATGCTGGCTTTCGTATCACAAAATCACAAGTTGAACACTTCCCAAGTGTTTTCGAATGATGCGCACAGATCCAAGTCAGATGGCTTTTTGCAGTTGACAGATCGTTATTTTTACTATTATTATTATTTGAAACACCACAAGATTAGTACACAATAAATACACATTAACAAGAAATAATAATAATAATAAAAATAAAAATAATAATTATTATTATTATTTATTTCTCATCTCTTTCAGCTTTTATTACTATCTGAGAACTATTTCTGCCCCTAACATGCACAAAACCAGTCATACATAAACCGCCACAAATGAGGCTTGGGTGATTCTGACCTGGGCTGAGTGGAGGGAATGATGGGCTCCGGGCGGCGTTTTGTCTGGGAGGCCTCTGAGTCGGCGGCGGCGCTGGTGGTAGTCCGCGCTCCCACCACAGAGATGGCCTGCCCTGGTTGAATGGTTGAGATGCGCCGCTTGATCAACACGCTTTCGGGTTTGAGGGGTTTCTCTTCTTTAAGTGCCTCCTTGGCCTGTTTGATCTGTTCCACACCTATCGGGAGGGGAATTACAGAGAATCATCAGTTATAGAGTAGGATGAGACTTCCAGGACCATCCAGTCCAAGGGAAAAGAGTGTTCCTGGATGAGGACTAATAAATTGAAGGTAAATCCAGACTAAACAGAGGTACTCCTGGTCAGTCAGAAGGTGGATCAGGGTGTGGGATTACAGCCCGTGCTGGACGGGGTCACACTCCCCCTGAAGATACAGGTCCTCAGTCTGGGGGTGATCCTGGGCTCGTCGATGACTCTGGAACTCCAGGTGTCAGTCATGGCCAGAAATGCCTTTGCACAACTAAAACTTGTATGCCAGGTGGGCGGTGCCTTGAGATACCAAATCTGGCCACAGTAGTCCACACTTTGTTTACTTTCCTTCTGGACCACTGTGACACACTCCATGTGGGACTGCCTTTGAAGATAGTTTGGAAGCTTCCACTAGTTCAGAGATTTTTAAAAAAACTTTTTTTTTTAGTCAGAAGCGACTTGAGAAACTTTAAGTAGCTTCTGGTGTGAGAGAATTGGCCATCTGCAAGGACGTTGTCCAGGGGATGCCTAGGTGTTTGATGTTTTACCATCCTTGTGGGAGGCTTCTCTCTCTCTCTCTCTCTTAAAATATCTTTATTAAAGAATTTTCCAATTAACATAAAAAGATAATGGGGGGAAGGATAGAGAGGGAAAGGGGAGGTATGTGTAGGCTAAGTCTAGGGTAGAGGGATTAGGGTAGGGAAGGGTGATGATATTGATTGGGTGAATTAAAATGGGTGGGATAAAGGGTAAGGGGTAGCTATGGAATTAGGGAAGGATAGGCTGGGGGGCGGGAGGCTTAAGTGGCTGCGGGGGAAAAAGAAAGGGGCCTGAGGCTGTTAGGAATTATGAGAGTTGAATTCCAAAACAACCAGAGGTCAAAGTTGGCCCATATCTGATTTAGGGTGATTGTATCTGTGGGACAGCTCCCACTATAAATGCCATTTTCAGTCTTACCAGGTCCCAGCCCTGCTGCTGTCATCTGGCTAGCCATGAGCCGGGCGAGATGTTTGATTTGGACATCTGTGCCAGCTGATTCCACGGGGGTATAGGTCGCTTGGAAAGAGGCAGGCATGTTCTCAGGAAGGTAGACCATGCTGATGAGAACCTGGAGGCAGAAGGACATGAATGAGAAGTTAGGAGAGCTCAGAAGGTCACAGATATATTTTTAAAAAATCTGAATTGGCAGATTTTACAACCAAAGTATGCCAAAGAGAGGGCAAAACCAGCTACTAAGTCAGGCATGGGCAAACATTGGTCCTCCAGGTGTTTTGGACTTATTTATTTATTACTAGCTTGGGGACCCGGCGTTGCCCGGGTTATTAGAGAAAGTGGGTAATGGCGGTTCTGTATGCCAAGTTTGGTCTTTATTGGTCTTTGGATAATGGCTGCATTATTTTCAGGAAGTGAGTGAAGGTACTTGAAGTCCCATCATCCATGGGTCATCCTCCTACAAACAGCAGCAGGATATAGAGTGGGTCATGGGGGCTCTGTGTGCCCAGTTTGGTCTTTATCAGTCATTAGATGAGGGTGGCAGTGGTGTCAGTAAGTGAGTGAAGGTACTGCAAGTCCCATCATCCAAAGTCCATCCCCTTTCAAACTGCAGCAGGATGTAGAGTGGATCATGGGGGCTCTGTGTGCCAAGTGTGGTCTTGATTGTTCATTAGATGAGTTTTGCAGCAGTCTTGGATAGTGGAAGTACTTGAAGTCCCATCATCCATGGTCTGTCATCCTCCAAACTGCTCCAGGATGTAGAGTGGGTCATTGAAGCTCCATGTGCCAAGTTTAGTCTTGATGAGTCATTGGCGAGGGTCTCAGTGGTCTCAGGAAGTGAGTGAAGTGACTGCAAGTCCCATCATCCATTGTCAAATTCTTCCAAACCGCACCAGGATGTAGAGTGAGTTATGCGGGCTCTCTGTGTAAATTGTGGTCCTGATCCATCATTGTTGGCAGTTATAATGGTCTTAGGAAGGGAGTGCAGGTATTGCAAGTCCCATCGCCCATGGTGCATCCTCCTTCAAACTGCACCTGGATGTAGAGTGCACCATGGAGACTCAGTGTGCCAAGTTTGGTATTTATTGGTAATTGGATGAGGGTTGCAGTGGTCTGAAGAACTGAGCAATGGTACTGCAAGTCCCATAATCCACGGTCCATTCCCGGCCAAACCACACCAGGACGTAAAGTGGGTCATGAGTGGTCTATGTGCGAAGTTTGGCCCTGATCAGTCATTGGATAAGGTTAACAGCGGTCTCAGAATGTGAGTGGTGGTACTGCAAGCCCCATCATCCATCGTTCATACTCCTCCAAACTGCAGTAGGATGTTGAGTGGGTGATGGGGGCTCTGTGTGCCTATTTCGGTCTGTATTGGGAGTGTTCTGACCCAGCCCCCGGCCTTTCCTTTCCTCTCTTTCTCATCTCGGAATGTTGGATTTGAGGCTGGCCAATCAGAGACCATATGCAAATTTCCTTCTGTCATGCCCCGTTTCTGCCATGAACCCTCTTCTCCACCAGGGGCTCCTATTGAAGCTGGCCAATCAGAGACCATATGCAAATAGCACCACAGCGGCAGCCAATCAGAACGCTGGCACATACACCGCCCTCCACAATTCCAATACAAACACTCTTCTTTATTATATATATAGATTTGATGTACAGCATTTATATTCCACCCTTCTCACCCACAGGGGACTCAGGGTGGATCACAATGCACATATACATGACAAACATTCAATGCCATAGACACACAAATATATAGACAGAGACACAGAGGCTATTTAACTTTCCAGCTTTATGGGGGTATGCTTTTTGAATTCCGGCCATCGGGGGAGCTGTCGCTTCACCATCCACTTGTGACATTTAGCATAACGCCAAATTTTTAAAGTTTGTTTGTGTTTTTAAATACATTATAACTGTACCCTCAACTCGCTTCTGATACAATAAAAAAACCCACTTCAAAAATTAAAGTCGTGCCATAGGCCAAGATGCTAGTTCAAGAACTAGTAAACACAAGGATGAATTTTTCATCAGATGATTTCAGGTGTGTACAATATCAGCTAAAGATCTTTGACTTTTATGTACATATCTGCATGGTTATACATACTGCGAGCATTCACAAAACCCCCATTCTAGCAAATACTTGGGAAAAGCTGTTGGCAATAGACCAAAGCACCCTTTAAAACAGTGTTTCTCAACCTGGGGGTCATGATCTCTGGGGGGTCACGAGGGGGTGTCAAAGGGGTCACCAAAGACCATCAGACACAGTATTTACTGTTGATCATGGGGGGGTGGGTTCTGTGTGGGAAGTTTGGCTGAATTGTATCATTGGTGGGCTTCAGAATGCTCTTTGATTGCAGGAGAACTATAAATCCCAGCAACTACAACTCCAAAATGTCAAGGTATATTTTCCCCAAACTCCACCAGTGTTCACATTTGGGCATATGGAGTATTCATGCCAACTTTGGTCCAGATACATCATTGTTTGAGTTCACAGTGCTCTCTGGATGTAGGTGAACTACAGCTCCCAAACTCAAGGTCAATGGCCACCAATCCCTTCCAGTATTTTCTTTTGGTCATGAGAGTTATGTGTGCCAAGTCTGGTTCAATTGCATCATTGGTGGAGTTCAGAATGCTCTTTGAATTTAAATGAACTACAACTCCCAAATGACAAAATCACTTCAACTCTTACAATTCCTAACAGGATACTGGTATGTCCATGCCTGCTCTAGAGTCAGAGTCCATAATCAAACCACGACACCATGCTGGCTCTCACTTATCTTGTTCTGTGAATATACCTTTGCACAAACAGTGATGCTCTCCCCATTCCACCACCACAAAAAGTACCAAGTTCTGGACCTCCTCGCCCCCAAAGATGCTCCTCCCCAAGAGCAAGAAGTGAATGAAGCAAGGATGCACATAACCAGAGAAAATGAGGAATACACACCAGGTTGGCCACATTATCTGAAGTCAGAAGTGGCTGCAGGAACTCCGCTGTGATGTCGATGTCTGACTGCGTACTGACTTGGATGGAGGGCTTGGGGGCTGGGACCACCACTGTCTCCAAGTCTTTATCCTCATCATCCTCCCCAAGGGCTGGTTCTGCAGAAGCAAAGGAGAAGAGCAGTGGGCAGAGATGAAAGAGAGCATGGGGTTGGTATTAGATAGGTAACAACATTTGAATATTTTTGTTCCTGGTTTGAAAGTGTTGTTTCCTGTTTAATTGTGCAGGCCTTACTTTGAATGTAATTTTTCTACTCAGAAACTTCATTCTTGTGACTGCCATAAAAGTATGTTGAATTGATTGAGCCTCTACGAGATAGGTAAAGGTTTTCCTCTAACATTAAGTCCAGTCGTGTCCGACTCTGGGATTAGGTGCTCATCTCCATTTCTAAGCCAAAGAGCCGGCGTTGTCCATAGACACCTCCAAGGTCATGTGGCCAGCATGACTGCATGGAGCATCGTTACCTTCCCGCCGGTGTGGTACCTATTGATCTACTCACATTTGCATCGAACTGCTAAGTTGGCAGAAGCTGGGGCTAATAGCGGGAGCTCACGCCACTCCCTGGATTCGAACCAGTGACCTTTTGGTCACCAGGTTCAGCAGCTTAGCGCTCTAACCCACTGCGCCACTGTTACGAGATATTAATTGAAAAACTATAGCAAAACATGCTGCAGGATGTTCCACAAAAAGTTTTTGCAGTTTAATAAACTTTTTCCATGTTTTGTGACAGAAACAATTAGGAAATGGCACTTATAACCCAGGAACAACAATTGTGACACATAATTATAGTTTTTACTGCTGTTGCTTTATTTATTTATTTACAGTATTTATATTCCGCCCTCCTCACCCCGCAAAGGACTCAGGGCGGATTACAATGTACACATATATGGCAAACATTCAATGCCAAAGATTTACAACAGATATAGACACACAGTCAGAGGCTATTTAGCTTTTTCTGGCTGCCAGGGGAGCTGTCGCTTTCATTGTCCATCTGTGACACTGATTCCCCGCATGCTTTTTTGTTGGAGTGCTTTGCTGGAGTCTTTTTATGGCCTCGTAAATTTTGTTAAATTAGCTCCTCACACATAGGTGGTACCTAATTTTCCTACTTGGCAGATGCAACTGTCTTTTGGGTTGCAAAGGTCGACAACAAGCTACCCAATTGGTCAGAAGCTCACTCCGACCAGGGTTGGCTTCAAACTCATGACCTTGTGGTCAGAAGTGATCTTAATGCAGCTGACACTCAGACAGTTGCATCACAGTCCCGGTGCTTTAGTTTATGATGACCCTATAAATGAAAAACTCGGAGTCCCATTTGTCTACAGCCCTGTTCAGGTTTCCTCCATCCACCGATAATATGGTCTCCCTCTTTCCCTGTTGCCTTCAAGCTCACCAAGCATGATCATATTAATTTTAATCTACATTTCATCAGTGGATTTAAACTTTTATTTTAACTCTGTGTATCTTGTATTTGTTTTAATAGTGTTTTATCTCTTGGTTTAATGACATAATACCCCGGCTTGAGACGCAGAGAGAGGTGGATATTATTATTATTATTAATAATAATAATAATATAAATACTGTAAATAAATAAATATACTGCAAATAAATAAATAAATATTTTTAAGGTTTTTTTTTACAATGAATCATGTCACTACATGACAAGCACAAATTATTATTATTAATAATAATATAAATACTGTAAATGAATAAATAAATAAATGAATAAATATACTGCAAATAAATAAATATTATTAGTTTTTTTTACAGTGAATCATGTCAATACATGGCAAGCCCAAATTATAAGAAAGAAAGAAAGAAAGAAAGAAAGAAAGAAAGGAAAAGAAAAAGGGAGGGAAAGAAAGAAAGAAAGAAAGAAAGAAGGAAGGAAGGAAGGAAGGAAGGAAAGGAAGGAGGAAGCATGGAAGCAAAGAGAGAAGGAAGGAAGGAAAGAGTTAGAGAAGGAAGAAAGGAGAGAAAGAGGGAGGGAAAGAAAAAGGGGAAGGAAGGAAAGTTAGAGAAGGAAGGAAGGAGAGAAGGAAAGAAAAAAGGGAAAGAAGGAAGGAAAGAGGGAGCGAAGGAAGGGGGAATGTAGAGAAAGAGGGAGGGAAAGAAAGAAGGAAAGCGAGAAGAATAGAGAGACAGCAGAAGAGAAAGAAAAGGGGGAAGAAAGGAAAGAGAGAAGGAAGGAAGAAGCGAAGAAAAGATGAGAAGGAAGGAAGGAAAGAGGGAGGGAAAGAGGGAGTAAATGAAGGAGAGAAAGAGGGAAGGTTGGCCACAGCAAAGTGTGATGGGTACAGCTAATAATAATAATAATAATAATAATAATAATAATAATAATAATAATAACTTTATTTATATACTACTCCATGGCCCCAGATAACATCACAAAACACACAAAGTAAAAACAACATAAACTATAAGATTAACAAAACAAAATATAAGCATAAAAATTGTCGCCACAACACACATATATCAAAACATATATTAAAATGTCGCCATAACACACATATATTAAAACATATATTAAAATGTTGCCATAACACACATCTATTAAAACATATATTAAAATGTTGCCATAACACACATATATCAAAACATTATCTGTGTGTTTAGATGACACATATATTTGTACTCACCGATCTTAATTTTCTTCGTGGTGGGATCGATCTCGTCCCGAGGGCGCTTGCGCAGCTCCTTCAGGTTGGGCATGTTGCGGGTGATTTCGGCCTGCTGGGTACCCAGGTCCATCAGGAGGGTGGTGATCTGGGCCTGGAACTCCACTGATGCCGGATGCTTCAGGACACTCAACAAATGGAGCTTGAGGTTCTTCCGCACGCTGCTCACTTGAGATTTGGCCAGCGTCGGGGGCAGATTGGCTGTCAGGAGAGCCGGGCAAGAAACCAGTCAAGAAGGCAACGGTTTCAGAGGCCATCTCAGCATCCTTTTCCTCATACTGAGATCAGAAGAGGAGCAAGGAACCTCTAGCCTCCCAATGACATCCCTACCTAGATCTACAGTCATATAATGCGTAACTGCAATGAACTGCACTATATGGCAATGTAGACCAGGTATGTGCAAACTTCGGCCCTCGAGGTGTTTTGGACTCCAACTCCCACAATTCCTAACAGCCGGTAGGCTGTTAGGAATTGTGGGAGTTGAAGTCCAAAACACCTCGAGGGCTGAAGTTTTCCCATGCCTGATTTAGTCAGTGCCACAAATTCAACACGCTTACCATGCAACGTCTCATAGGCCTGGATCACCTCCGACATGAACATAGGCCGCTGGCGGGCAATGGAGGCCAGAGATCCCAGTGCTGCGGTCAGGTTGATGCTGGAGATGGCTGGGTGCCCCATGAACTTCAGCAACTGCTCCAAAGCCGCCTTGCCTTCCTCCCACAAGATATCTTGAGAGGGGAGAGTGTGATAGAAATCCATGTCACCTCCAATATAGTAATACTTTGCCATACCAGTAGATGATTGGATACAGATACAGAACATATGCCATCTACCAATCGCCACCTGCTTGCCCATAGAAAATCATAACTAAAGAAACTAGAGCTGATGTGGTCTATCCAGTACATTGCTTCTGATTTAGTGCCCCAAAGAACCCCAGAGACAGGCCTCAACACTGAGATTTCTTGTTGATGTTGTGCTGTGTTAATTGTTCATACTGGCTGGGACTAATAGAAATACTAAATCTGCAGAAGCATGGTTTCCCCACCCTGCGTCACAGCCAATGTTGTTGTGCGCCTTCAAGTCGTTACTGATTTATGGTGACCCCAAGGCAATCCCATCACGAGGTTTTCTGGGTAGGACTTCTTCAGAGGAGGTTAGGCATTGCCCTCCTCTGAAGCTGAGAGAATGGGGTTTGCCTAAACTCACCTAGGCCCCTTCTACACTGTTCTATTTCCCAGGATCTGATCCGAGGTTATCTGCTTTGAAGTTGATTATATGAGTCTCCAGTGCCATGTAATCTGGGAAAAGCAGATAATCTGGGATAAGATCCTGGGGTATAGGGCCAGTGTAGAAAGGGTTCCAATGAAACTGGAAGAGAAAGGAATGCCCAGATATAGATCTAGACCAAATCTTAAAATGGGAAATAGGGAAGGAACGGTGTAATTTATATAAAAACACTACAATTTGAAATGGATACTGATTGAGGAATTAAACAGTAATGAGAAAGACATTGAACAATGGATAAATTCAATTTTTTAAAAATTAAGCACCTAAGGATTAAGAGAACACAACAGAAAATACTGACAGAATAATAATAATAATAATAATCCAGCACATGTATCTCGACTGCTGTGACATACTGCACTTTTGTGTCAGTAAAATAATAGTAATAAAACTTTATTTATATTCCCGTCTATCTCCCTGGAGGGACTCAGGACAGATTCCAAACATAAAAGGCAAACATTCAATGCCCGAACACAACAACAATACACCCATATTATACTAATTTATTGTTTTTATCACGTTTGTATTCATTTATTGTATTTATTATTTTTCATTTTCATTATTTTATTTATTATATATTATAACAGTTATGTTTGTTTAATGTACTTATTTTACCTATTTTTCTGATTGTTTTATATAGATATATTTTTCATATTTATATAGATTTATTTTTCATGTTTATCATTTTATTTATTTTTTCTCTATTTATTTAATTGTACCTATTATATTTTGTTTTTATCATGTTTTAGTATATTTATTTTGATTTAAAAATATAATAAATATAATATTAAATATATTATATTATTTATTAAATATTATTTATTTTATTTTATTTTTGTATTATACTTATTTCATTTACTATATTTTATATTTTATATAATATTAAATATATTATATTATTTATTAAATATTAATTCATTTATTTTATTTTTGTATACTTATTTATTTCATTTAATATATTTTATATTTATTTGATTATTTTTTGAATTATAATAAATAAAATATTTATTTGTTATTTATATTATTCATTTTATTTATTATTTATTTATATTATTTTGTTATTTATTATATTTATTTGTATATAATTATTTTTATTATATTTGTTATTAAATATTGAACTTGGATGCGGGTACATTGTTTTTAATGTTTCAAATGCATATTTTATAATTTAATGTTTTAATTAATGTTTAACTTGTGTTATATTGTTATGTTGTATGTGTTGGCATTAAATTGTTGCCAGTTGTAAGTCACCCTGAGTCCTCCCTCAGAGGTTGAGGACGGGGTACAAATGTTTGAAATAAATAAATAAATATTGACGAAAATGGTATAGAACCCCACATCAATTAGCTCACCTTACAAAAAGCACATCAAAATTATGCTGGCATAAATGTGGTGAAACAAGGGCCTTCTTACATATGTGGTGGGACTTGACAAGATACAACATAGTATAGGAAATTAAAGTGTCAGAGGAAATATCTGGGTAAAAAATAGAACTGAATTTAAAAAACCATTTTTTTACTCAGCAAATGGAAGGTAAAGGTAGGAATAAAGAATGGGCAGATATTGTAAAATATATGATAGGATCAGTGCATTTATTATAATGATTAATTCAGGCCTATCTTGGCTTTAGTGGAGTGGGAGACCTGGTATCACTTGAAACTGGGCTTCCACCTCCCTCTCTTTTCCCATTTCCTTACTATATTTGATGTAGGGATGGTCATTGGGCACCCGGTCCAGGCTGATGTCGGTCTTGTGACGCTTGGGCACCTCCGAGTCCGGCATGCGGGGCGACAGGGTGATGATCAGCCCTTCCACAAACTTGATGGCGTGGGTGCGGATCCCGTCGTTGTCGGAGTCCAGCAACTGGATGATTTCACTGGCCATGGCTGACACCATTTCCCAGCAAGCCTCCTGCATTTCATTGATCACTCGGGATTTCACCATCCACTACAGGAATAGACAAAGGGGTCATACAGATAGAAGGCAGTCAGTTCAAGACTCCAGTATGGGAAACAGAAGCTTTGCTGCCAAAGAGGAACATCCCCTCCTTACTCAATCGGTCGTTTCACCCAGCAGGGATTGTGCTGTTGCGCTTCCCTACCCTTTGACGAAAGAAGGAGGGTCTCACCTGCAGCGCCACCTTGTACAGCTGAGTCATGGCCAGGATCGCCTTCTTCACCACATTGACGTTCTCATCCCTCAGCAACATGTTCAAGTTGGCAATGAGCTTGAGCAACAACTCTGTGTCCCGTTTGCTGGAGGCAAAGTCAGAAAAGAGGGGGGTGAAGTAATGAAAACAATGGTATGAGCCGAAGAAAATGGCACAAGGTATTCATGAGTCGCCCTAAATGGCTGAGAATGGCGGTTAATAAATGCATCAAATAAATAATAAATAAAATAAATAAATAAATCCGCAGCACAGAAGCAGCCAGGCCAAGGAAGCCATAGCCCTGCTTTGAACTGTTTTGTTGTTTGTTTACTTGTAAAGTGCTGTGTACAGTGATTGAGATACATCAATAAATGATGATTGCAATAAGAATGATGGTATGCTGTGCTGCTTTGAATGTAGTCTTTTAACATATCTGAACTTCAGAAAGTGTTTGCCTTTTGGAAACTTTTATCTTCATACTTTCATTGATGTTTTTGTATGATTCTTTAAAAATCTGTAGTTTTTAATCTATGTATATAATAAAAGTCAAAGTAACTATCTATCTAGGAGCCCCTAGTGGTGCAGCGGGTTAAACCACCAAGCTGCTGAACTTGATGACCGAAAGGTCGGTGGTTCGAATCCGCGGAGCGGGGTGAGCTCCCGCGGTTAGACGCAGCTTCTGTCAACCTAGCAGTTCGAAAACATGCCAATGCAATTATATCAATATTTATTTATTTATTTATTATTTACGGCATTTATATGCCTCCCTTCTCACCCCGAAGGGGACTCAGAGCAGCTTACAATATATATTTTCATACAATATATTATATTATTAGCATAGTACAATATCAGTATTATATATTACTATATCGCACTATACCATTATATTGTAATATTATTAGCAATATTACATGTAATGTAAATATATAATTATAATATTGTATTATTATTACTAGTATTATATTGTATTACATTATAATATTATAAATATTATATGTATATACAATAAACTATATTATATTATCAGTAAAGACAAGATGGAAATGTCTTCTGCTCCCCTCTGTCTTCGTTCTGGCCAGAGCAGCTGTTGGTGCTGCTCCGGTGGGAAGGTAATAATGCTCCACGCAGTCATGCTGGCCACATGACCTTGGAGGTGTCTACGGACAACGCTAGCTCTTCAGAGATGGGGATGAGCACCACCACCCAGAGTCAGACATGACTAGACTTAACATCAAGGGGAAACCTTTACCTCTGTCTGTCTGTCTGTCTGTCTGTCTGTCTGTCTACCTATCTATCTATCTATCTATCTATCATCTATCTATCTAGTGTTTTCCCAACAACTATGGATCTGGACCACACAGAGCCACCATGACCAATTTTAAGTACTGGAAGATTTGAGGGATGATTGACCTGGGATTATGGGAGTTGTAGTTCACTCACATACAGAGAACTCTGCGAACCCCACAGACAAAGGATCTGTACCAAATCTGGCCCACATACCCATCACAACCAATTTTCACTGCAGGTGCAGATTGGGGGCAATTATAGGTGATGATGGGCGTTGTAGTTTTCCCCCATACAGAGAACTCTGTGAACCCCACAGACAAAGGATCTGTACCAAATCTGGCCCACATACGCATCATAACCAATTTTCATGCAGGTGCAGATTGGGGGCAATTACAGATTATGATGGGAGTTATAGTTTGCCCACATATAGAGAACTCTGTGAACCCCACAGACAAAGGATCTGTACCAAATCTGGCCCACATACCCATCACAACTAATTTTCACTGCAGGTGCAGATTGGGGGCAATTATAGGTGATGATGGGCATTGTAGTTTTCCCCCATTCAGAGAACTCTGTGAACCCCACAGACAAAGGATCTGTACCAAATCTGGCCCATATACCCATCACAACCAATTTTCATGCAGGTGCAGATGGGGGCAATTATAGGTGATGATGGGAGCTGTAGTTCACTCACATACAGAGAACTCTGTGAACCCCACAGACAAAGGATCTGTACCAAATCTGGCCCACATACCCATCACAACCAATTTTCATGCAGGTGCAGATGGGGGCAATTATAGGTGATGATGGGAGCTGTAGTTCACTCACATACAGAGAACTCTGTGAACCCCACAGACAAAGGATCTGTACCAAATCTGGCCCACATACCCATCACAACCAATTTTCACTGCAGATGCAGATTGGGGGCAATTACAGATTATGGTGGGAGTTGTAGTTTGTCCACATCCGTATGCCTTTTCTAATAGGATCATTTACAAAATCCAAAACACAACAATGACTATTTCTAATATGTATTGTTACAAAAGACCTAACCCAGGCATCGCCAGGTACCTAAGGCTGCCTTGACGGCTATCCTTGGATGGAAAAGATGTACTATTATTGCCTACAACATATATACACAAGCAAAGTAGTGTCCCCTTCCCCAGAGGATGCCCACTTCGATCGTAAACCAAAATGGCCTCACCAGGCTTCCTCTATGAACCCAATGACGAACTTCCGGACCTCGACAGACTTGTCTGCCTGGAAAGCAATGATCTCCTGCAATGTAGAAACAAAGAAAGTTGCATTTCATTTTGGCCCGTGTTTTTTATACCAAAAACACGGTAAAAACCAAACATACAAAAACATTCTGAGGAATTGAATTTCAGAGGCTGATAAAGTTCAGAGGCTGAGTCTGAGGACCAGATAATGGGGGGCAATGGGGGGCTGAGAATGATGCTTAACCAAGGCAAAAATCAGAAACTGGGGTTATAAAGCCCTTAGGAATCTCAAGGAAAAGCAAACTAAGCATTTTCTGGGCACTCATTGATTAAACTGGAATCAACCTGAAATGTAAGGAGTGACTGCATTTAATAACGCTATAAAAATGGAAAAAAATCTGTTCTTGGTTTGAAAGAGTTATTTCCAGTTTAATTGTGCGGTCCTTACTTTGAGAAGCTTGGGTTTGTGGCTGCCACAAACTAGGTTAAATTGGTTGAGACTCTATGAGGCATTCATTGAAAAATATAGCCAAATGTGCTGCGGGATGACCCTCCCGCAAAAAATGAAATTTCTGCAGTTTAATAAACATTTTTAAATGTTTTTATGCTAGATTTATGCTAAATAAATAAATGATGCTGTCTGGCAGAATTTCCAAATCTGTTCCAAGTGGAAAAGTGTGAGTTTGCTTTGGTGCCAGACTGCTCACTTTCAAGACTGACATCTGAACCAACACACGTAAACAACTGTCTTCCGTTCTCTAATGCCACTATTCTTGTTGGGAAAGGAGTTAGGGGTAGGTTTCCCTCCAATGACAATAGATGGAACAGAACCAAGCAAGCAGCAATTCCTACAGTCTGAGGTCCAAAGAACTGGGAGGAAGACACTGGCTATATCACGCATCAACAAATACTTACATCCAGGAAATTATCCAGTAAGGTGGGGTCCTTGTTTATAATCAGTTCTTGGACCTGAGAAAGGAAGAAAAACAGGGGAAGGAAGGTTAATGGATTCAAACATGAAACACCCAGAATAATATTTCTGCTACACCAACAGATTCTTTAAAAATCTTTGCCATTTGCTAGGACTGGGCTGTGACACAGAGAGTTAGTAGCCAGCTGCATTAAATCACTACTGACCGAGAGGTCATGAGTTCAAAGCCAGCCCGGGTCGGAGTGAGCTCCCAACCATTAATAGTCTACCTTGCTGTTGACCTATGCAGTCCGAAAGACAGTTGCATCTGTCAAGTAGGAAATTTAGGTACCGTTTTATGCGGGAAGGCTAATTTAACTAATTTATGACACCATAAAACTTTCCAGCAGCATGCATAAGAATGAGGACGTACTCCATCAAGGAATCGGTGTCACAAGTGGATGGTTAAGCAACAGCCCCCCCTGTAGCTGGAATCGAGCATATGCTCATGAAGCCGAAAAACTGGAATGATAAATTGCCTCTGTGTCTGTCTATATACGTTGTATGTCTATAGGCACTGAATGTTTGCCATGTATACGTGCATTGTAATCCACCCTGAGTCCCCTGTGGGATGAGAAGGGCGGAATATAAATACTGTAAGTAAATAAATAAATATTTGGAGATATCAGCTCCTGCTGGGTCCTGCTAAACAAGATGCACTCAGGTGAGTGATTATGGGAGATGAGGTCCAAATAATCTGATTTAAACAGAGACAAGTGAGGTTCCAGTCTCAGAAACATGCACTTACCTGCTTGAGAATTGTGATTTTTGATTCATTGCTGATTAAGGCTGCTTGGTTTAGCAAATCCACAACCTGTTTGAACAAATTTTAAAAAATCAACAACACCGGAATCAGTGCTAAAGGCATAATAGGACTTTTATCATCTGTCTATCTATCAAGAAATAGTTTTCTAAGATCTACAGAGACACTCGCTGGAACACCTCAGCAAGCAAGAGTCCAAAAGTGGCAGATTCAAACCCAGAACCTCAACCAATGGCTGATACCAAATGAGAGACTCCCCCCTGGGCACACAGAAGACTGGACGACTTGGAAAGGGCTGAACAGACTGCGCTCTGGCACCATGAGATGCAGAGCCAACCTTAAGAAATGGGGCCACAAAGCGGAGTCCATGACATGCGAGTGTGGAGAAGAGCAAACTACAGACCATCTGCTGCGATGCAACCTGAGCCCTGCCACATGCACAATGGAGGACCTTCTTAGAGTAACACCAGAGGCACTCCAAGTGGCCAGCTACTGGTCAAAGGACATTTAATCAACTACCAAGCTTGCAAACTTTATATCTTGTTTGTTAAAAAATGCAATACCACTGGTTTGCTCCTGGCATGATAGATAAATAAATAAATAAATAAAATCATCTATCTATTTCAATCTATGAATAGACAGGCATACATACGTGAACATTTCTAGTACTGACTATTATAAAAGGTCATAGGAGAGAATATTAAACAGTCTTGAGCTGAAAGTAAGAAAAGTTTAGATTTCCGTTTGAAAACGTGTTGCAAAAATGTGTTGCCTATATTTAGCAGAAGGAGATGCAATTAGCATATGTAACACGGTTTTTGTTCCTGGGTTTAAAAAGTCATTTTCTAATTGGTTCTATCATAAAAACATGGAAAAGGTTGAGTAAACTGCAAAAACTTTGATTTTGTGAAAAGGACATCCTGCAGCATGCTTTGCTATAGTTTTCAATTAACATCTCATAGAGTCTCAACCAATTCGACATAGTTTGTGGCTGTCACAAAAACAAAGTTTGTGGAGCATAACAACAACTTTCAAAGCAAGTACCACAAAATTAAACAAAAAATAACCCACAGGTTGGGAACCACTATTTTAGACCCAGATCCTCCCTTTAGGAACACCACCTTACCCTTTCGGAGGTGGTCATGGTGTCAATGGCAGTGGTCTCCTCTCCGGCGAAGAATTGGGATGCGATGCTCATCCGAGCGAGACCTGGGTCTCCTGCGCTGCTCACATTCGCCATGGTTCCTGACCTCTGGCCTCTCCAATAGCCGAAGTTCAGTAAATGAGAGCAAGACCTATTAGAAGGAAGCATGGAAAGTAACATTGCAACAAGGAAACTCCCAGGATGCATCTAAACTGCCATATCATCCAGATTATCAAGGTAGATCCATATTATCTGCTTTGAACTGCATTATATGAGTCTACACGGCTACATAATCCAGTTCAAAGCAGATAACCTGGATTTTATAAGACAGTGTAGATGGGGCCCCAGTCATTCCAATGGCAATGTTAGGAAGGGATAACTTGGTTCCTTGTGCCCATTTACAGTTCTTGCAAATTTACAGTACTTTGCAAGAACTGAAGTAAACTCAGGACACAGAGAAAGTGGGAGTAAGTAAGTAAAAGTAAATAAGTAAAACTTTATTTATATCCTGCCCCACCTTCTGCTGTCAAGAATTCAATGACAGCACATTGCTTAAGTCGCATTGACCGAACGTCTGCACAGGGTTCCATACTTTGCACTTTAATAACACAACCGTTCAATGCTAAGGCTCCCCACAAAACTGGAACTGCAGAGGAGAGTTTACTGAACAAGCCAGTACCTGCTGCATACCAGGACTGCCATCTGTTTAGGAGTTACGAAGGTTGAGGCATTACTTTTCATTCAACCTTCGTAATTCTTACTGATGTAGCCTAGAATCACATTGGCCTTCCTAGCTGCTGCATTACACTCTGGGCTCATGTCAATTCATGGCCTACGAAGGGCCCTGTCCACACAGCCATATAACCCAGAATAGCAAGGCAGATAACCCACAAGATCTGCTTTGAACTGGGTTATCTGAAGGCCTTGTCCACACAGCTATATAACCCAGATTATCAAGGCAGAATAACCCACAAGATCTGCTTTGAACTGGGTTATATGAGAGCCCTGTCCACACAGCCATATATAACCCAGAATATCAAGGCAGATAACCCACAAGATCTGCTTTGAACTGGGTTATCTGAAGGCCTTGTCCACACAGCTATATAACCCAGATTATCAAGGCAGAATAACCCACAAGATCTGCTTTGAACTGGGTTATATGAGGGCCCTGTCCACACAGCCATATATAACCCAGAATATCAAGGCAGATAACCCACAAGATCTGCTTTGAACTGGGTTATCTGAAGGCCTTGTCCACACAGCTATATAACCCAGATTATCAAGGCAGAATAACCCACAAGATCTGCTTTGAACTGGGTTATATGAGGGCCTTGTCCACACAGCCATATATAACCCAGAATATCAAGGCAGATAACCCACAAGATCTGCTTTGAACTGGGTTATCTGAGGGCCTTGTCCACACAGCCATATAACCCAGAATATCAAGGCAGAATAACCCACAAGATTTGCTTTGAACTGGGTTATCTGAGGGCCTTGTCCACACAGCCATATAACCCAAAATATCAAGGCAGAATAACCCACAAGATCTGCTTTGAACTGGGTTATATGAGGGCCTTGTCCACACAGCCATATATAACCCAGAATATCAAGGCAGATAACCCACAAAATCTGCTTTGAACTGGGTTATATGAGTCCACACTGCCATATATCCCAGAATATCAAGGCAGAATAACCCACAATGCCTGCTTTGAACTGGGTTATCTGAGGGCCCTGTCCACACTGCCATATATCCCAGAATATCAAGGCAGAACAACCCACAAGATCTGCTTTGAACAGGGTTATCTGAGGGCCCTGTCCACACAGCCATATAACCCAGAATATCAAGGCAGAACAACCCACAAGATCTGCTTTGAACTGGGTTATCTGAGGGCCCTGTCCACACAGCCATATAACCCAGAATATCACGGCAGAATAACCCACAAAATCTGCTTTGAACTGGGTTATATGAGTCCACACTGCCATATATCCCAGTTCAAAGCAGATAATGTGTGGACTGGACCTAAGACTCCCATGTCCCTTTCTAATGGGCTGTTTTCCCTCTTCCAGGAAAGCCCCCCCCCCGCAATGACCTCATCCCCTTCCTGTTGCCATGACAACCCATTACTCCCAATAAGGCTCCTTGATAGTCACTAGGCCCAAGCGCCTTTTCCCCTTTCTCTTACCGACGAAGCCTCGCTCACTTCTTCACCAAAAGAAGCCAAATACTTCTTTACTTTTCCTACATGAAGCCACCATATCCGCCGACGCAAATTCCTCCAAAAATTTTAATAACCTACCACTGCGCATGCGCAGAGAGAAAAGGGCTCTTGGGTAATGTAGTCTTCCTGTCTCGACAATACGTCACCTCCTTCCTCTTTCCCCCCTCCCTCCCTTTCGCGTTTCGAGCCCAGCCACTGACGTCATTCCCTCCCAGCCTATCAGAACACGGCTGCCGCTTACAAATGGCTGCCGTTTGCCGCTGACGTCACTCCCTCCCCAGCCTATCAGAACACGGCTTTCGCTTACAAATGGCTGCCGTTTGCAATCAGTTGTGGGTAATGTAGTTTTTACGCAAAGGCAAAGTATGTTTGTTGGTTTGTACCACAAAGGCTCCTCCGTGGCTCAATGTATCCGGCCCAAATTTGGCACAGAGGCACTTCACGATCTAAATTAACATACTTGACAGCCTTTGACTTGTGGTGTTCCTCAGGGCTCCATACTGTCCCCCATGCTGTTTAACATCTACATGAAGCCGCTGGGTGAGATCATCCGGAGTTTCGGGGTGCGGTGTCACCTGTACGCAGATGACGTCCAACTCTGTCACTCCTTCCCACCCGCTACTAAGGAGGCTGTCGAAGTCCTGAACCGGTGCCTGGCCGCTGTAACGGTCTGGATGAGAGCGAACAAACTGAAATTAAATCCAGACAAGACAGAGGTACTCCTGGTCAGTCGCAAGGCCGAACAGGGCATAGGGTTACAGCCTGTGCTGGACGGGGTCGCACTCCCCTTGAAGGCGCAGGTTCGCAGCTTGGGTGTGACCCTGGACTCATCGCTGAGCCTGGATCCCCAGGTTTCAGCGGTGACCAGGGGAGCATTTGCACAGCTTCGGCTCGTGCGCCAGCTGCGCCCGTATCTTGGGAAGTCTGACTTGGCCACGGTGGTACATGCTTTGGTCACATCCCGCCTTGACTACTGCAACGCTCTCTACGTGGGGCTGCCCTTGAAGACGGCCCGGAAGCTCCAGCTAGTCCAGCGCGCGGCAGCCATGTTGTTAACCGGAGCGGGACGCAGGGAGCACACAACGCCCTTGCTGTCCCAGCTCCACTGGCTGCCGATTTGCTACCGGGCCCAATTTAAGGTGCTGGTGTTATCCTACAAAGCCCTAAACGGTTCCGGCCCAAAATACCTTGCGAACCGCATCTCGGCCTACGAGCCCACGAGGACCTTGAGATCATCTGGGGAGGCCCTTCTCTCGGTCCCGCCTGCCTCACAGGCACGCCTGGCGGGGACGAGAGAGCGGGCCTTCTCGGTGGTGGCCCCCCGGCTATGGAACTCCCTCCCTGCTGAAATCAGACAGGCGCCTTCCCTCATGGCCTTCCGCAAGGGCCTGAAAACCTGGCTCTTCGAAAAGGCCTTCAACTAAGTGCTATGTTTTTGGAATGACCACCGGAATGGACTATGACTATGAGACTGATTATGACCCAAACTAGACGAAGCGGATTTTTAAATGTTGTGTTATGGTCTTGATCTATTGTAAATTGTTGTCTTTTCTATGTTCTGTACACCGCCACGAGTCGCCCTCGGGCTGAGAGTGGCGGTTAACAAGTGCAAATAATAAATAAATAAATAAATAAATAAATAAATTGTAGTAAAATAATCATCCCTTTCGGGCCCAGAACAGAGGGAAGGGAAAAGAACAAAGCTGATTGGCTGTTGCTAGGTGACAGGTAGATGAGGGACAGGAGAGAGGAAAGAAAGGGAAGGAAGGAAAAGGAAAAGGAAAAGGAGGGAAGGAAGAGAAGGAAAAGGAGAAAGGTCTAGCAAGGAAAGAAAGAAAGAAGAGAGGAAAATGAAAGAGGGAATTAAAGAAAGAAGAAGAGAAAATGAATGAGGAAAAGGAAAGAAGGAAAGAAAGGAGAGAGGAAAGTGTATGAGGGAAAGAAAGGGAAGAAGGAAAGAAACGAAAGAAGGAAAGAGAAAGAGGAGGGGAAAGTGAACAGGGGAAAGAAAGGGAAGGAAAAAGCAGGGAACGTGTGAGGAAAAAAGAAAAAGAAGCTGCCAAAGTATGAGGGAAATGGAGGAAGGAAAGAAAAAAAGGAGAAGGTGTATGAGGGAAAGCAAGGGAAGAAGGAAGGGAAGGGAGAAAAGTTAGAAGGAGAAGGTTTATGAGGAAAATGGAGGAAGGAAAGAAAGAGAAGGAAGGGAGGAATGGGGCAAAAACGTGGAAGAGAAAGGAAAGGAAGAAAGAATGGGCAATGAGGAAAGAGAAAGGAAGGAAAGAAACCATATTAAAAAAATACATCCCTGTGATATTCAAATTAGCATTAGTAGCAGCAAAACTCCAAAACATACATTTTCCCTACTTATATCATTTTTTCAGTAATTAAAGAAGGCCATTTATTATTCAAAATTTCCAAAAGAAGCTAGCAAAGAAAAATATACTACAGTCCTGTAGTATAGGGGAATTCAAGGGAAGACAGGAAGAAAGAGGACAGTGGAAGAGAGGAAAGGCGGAAAAGGGGGGGAAAGGACGAAAAAGAAAGAAGAGGGGAAAGTGAATGAGGGAAAGAAAGTAGAGAAGGAAAGAAGCAGGGAAAGAAATGAAAGAAGGAAACAGAGAAAGAAAGAAGAGGGGAAAGTGAATGGGGAAAGAAAGGGGAAAAGGAAAAAGCGGAGAAAGAATGAGGGAAATGGAGGAAGGAAAGAAAGAAAAGGATAAGGTGTATGAGGGAAAGAAAGGGAAGAAAGAAAGAAAAAACGGAGAACGTGAATGAGGGAAAGAAAGAGGAGTGGGAAGTGTATGAGGGAAAGAAAGGGAAGAAAAAGAAAGGGGGAAAGTGTATGAGAGAAAGAAAGGAATGAAGGATGGAATGAAAGAAAGGGGAAAGTGTATGAGAGAAAGAAAGGGGGAAAGTGTTTAAGGAAAAAGAAGAAGAGGGTAAAGTTTATGAGGGAAAGAAAGGAAAGAAGAATGGAACGAAAGAAAAGGAAAAGTGTATGAGAGAAAGAAAGGGGGAAAGTGGATGACGGGAAAAAGAAGAAGAAGGGAAAGTGTATGAGAGAAAGGGAAGAACGAAACAAAAAGAAAAAGGGTGGAAGTGCATGATTGAAAGAAAGAAAAGAAGGATGGAACGAAGGAAAAGGGAAAGTGTATGAGAGAAAGAAAGAAAGGCAAAAAAAGAAGAGGGTAAAGTGTATGAGGGAAAGAAAGGAAAAAAGGACGGAACGAAGGAAAAGGGAAAGTGTACGAAAGAAAGAAAGGGGAAAGTGTATGAGGGGGAAAAGGAGGAGAGGGTAAAGTGTATGAGAGAAAGAAAGAGAAGAAGGATGGAATGAAAGAAAAGGGAAGGTGTACAAGAGAAAGAAAGAAAGGAAAGAAAGAAAAGAAAAGAAAAAGGGGGAAAGTATTTAAGGAAATAAGAAGAAGAGGGTAAAGTGTATGAGGGAAAGGGGAAAAGGACGGAACGCAAGAAAAGGGAAAGTGTACAAAAGAAAAAAGGAAAGAAAGAAAGGAGAAAGTGTATGAGAGAAAAAAGAAGAAGAGGGGAAAGTGTATGAGGTAAAGGGAAGAACGAAACAAAAAGAAGTGTATGAGGGAAAGAAAGAAAAGGACAGAAAGGAAGAAAAAGGAAAGAATGAGGGAAAGAAAGTTAAGAAAGAAAGAAAAGGGGAAAGTGAATAAAGGAAAGAAAGAAGAAGAGGGGAAAGTGTATTAGGGAAAGAAAGAAAAGAAGGATGGAAAGAAAAAAAGGGGGAAGTGTATGAGATAAAGAAAGGGAAGGAAGGAAGGGGAAAGTGCATGAGGGAAAGGGAAGAAAGAAGAGGGGAAAATGAATAAGGGAAAGAAAGAAGAAGAGGGGAAAGTATTTGAGGGAAAGAAAGAAAGAAGGAAGAGGGCAATGTGTATGAGGGAAATGGAGGAAGAAAAGAATGAGGAAAGAAAAAAGGGGAAAGTGTATGAGATAACGGGAAGAAAGAATGAAAGAAAGAGGGAAAGTGAAGGAGGGAAAGAAAGAAGAAGAGGGTGTATGAGGTAAAAAGCAAAGGCAAAGAAAGGGGGAAAGTGTATGAGGGAAAGAAAGAAAGATGGAACGAAAGAAAGGGAGACGTGTGTGAGAGAAAGGAAGAAAAGAAAGAAAAGGATAAGTGTATGAGAGAAAGGGAAGAAAGAAAGAAAGAAAGAAAGAAAGAAAGAAAGAAGGAAAGAAGGAAAGTGAAGGAGGAAAAGAAAGAAGAGGGTAAAGTGTATGAGGGAAAAAGGAAAGACAAAGAAAGGGGGAAAGTGTATGAGGGAAAGAAAGGAAAGGAAGATGGAATGAAAGACAGGGGAAAGTGTATGAGAGAAAGAAAGGAAGAAAATGGGTTGTAGGTTTTTCCGGGCTATATGGCTATGTTCTGGAGGCAGTTTTTCTCCTGACGTTTCGCCTGCATCTATGGCAAGCATCCTCAGAGGTAATGAGGTCATTACCTCTGAGGATGCTTGCCATAGATGCAGGCGAAACGTCAGGAGAAAAATTGCCTCCAGAACATGGCCATATAGCCCGGAAAAACCTACAACAACCCATGGATTCCGGCCATGAAAGCCTTCGACAATACAAAGGAAGAAAAGAAAGAAGAGGGGAAAGTGTATGAGGGAAAGAAAGGAAAGAAGGATGGAAAGAAAGAAAGAAAGAAAGGGGAAAGTGTATGAGAGAAAGAGAAGAAAGAAAAGGGGGAAATGAATAAGGGAAAGAAAGAAGAAGAGGGGAACGTGTATGAGGGAAATGGAGGAAGGAAAGAATGAGCCACAATGAAGATGCATACCCTGACAATGCCAGGTATATGCTCAAGTATGAATATAAAAAAACATTCAATCTTTTGTGTCATGAACATAAAATATTAAAACATATTAAAAACTACACAGTTCCCCAAAGTACTGTCCTATAATTATGAAAACATCTTTTTGGGGGTCCTGTAAACAGCATGTCAACTGGCCTGTTTCCCCACCCAACCTGAGTCCTTTCCTGCTTTGAGCGGCCTGCCTCTGAGGCTTATTGTGCAATGAGGTGCAGCAAAGATTGGGTTACGAAGCCTCCTCCGTTTAGGATTAGAGAAGCAGGAGGCAATTAGTTAAATGTGTTCTCGTTGGCCCCCACTTTCTTTTGTGTGTTTTCTAGATCTTTAATCCCAAAACCGATGGATGGACCAGGTTTTCTCTTGACAACGCTGTGCAAAAGCAGGGAAATGTCCGTGGCAACCGAAGCTCCTAGGAAATATGATTCGGGGCGACAAGGACGAGATGAAAGGAGGACGAGAGCATTAAATAAGAAGAGGGCCAATGGAAGCCAAATGGAGAAGAGCTAAATTATAGTTTGAGAATCCAGGACCACACTGTGGAACGGATGCAGTTTGACACCACTTTAAGTGCCATGGCTTAATGGGGTCAGAGGAACTGTAGGTTTTACGAAGCTTTTGCCTTTCTTACCCAAGCGGTCCGGAACCTCACCAAACTAAAAATCCCAGGATTTGTAGAGAAGTTAGGTCTTTTCTGGAGCCCCCGGTGGCACAGTGGCTTAAAGCACTGAACTGCTGAGCTTGTTGATCGAAAGGTCACAGGTTCGATTCCGGGGAGCGGCGTGAGCTTCCGCTCTCAGCCCTAGCTTCTGCCAACCTAGCAGTTCGAAAACATGCAAATGTGGCGGGAAAGTAACGGCGCTCCATGCAGTCATGCTGGCCACATGACCTTGGAGGTGTCTACGGACAACACTGGCTCTTCGGCTTAGAAATTGAGATGAGCACCACACCCCAGAGTCAGACATGAGTGGACTTAATGTCAGGGCACTACCTTTACCTTTACCTAGGCCCTTTCTATGCTGCATACAATCCATATTATCAAAGCAGATAATCCACATTATCCACTTTGAATTCTGATTATATGAGACCCCTTCCACACTGCCTCAATATCCCAGGATCTGATCCCAGATTATCTTCTTATCCCAGATTATTTGGCAGTGGAGACTCAAATAATCCAGTTTAAAGTCTGCACTGCCATATATTCCAGTTCAAAGCAGATATTGTGGGATTTCCTGCCTTGATATTCTGGGTTATATGGCTGCGTGGAAGGGCCCCCAGTTGGCATGAAGGACCATGCTGTTTCTGAAGAAGATGTCCTGATTCAACACACTAGGGTTGTGGGTTCAAGTCCCATCTCCTCGAGGAATAGGGAGCTTAGTCCTTGAGGAGGGGATGCTTCCCAGTCTAAGGACATTATCACATGAGGCTGATATAACGTAATTACAGCGGGATAAAAGTGCCTCTGTTCCTTCTTCACCCTTCTTCTCATTCTCCTTCCTCTTGAATGTCCCAAATTGCCAATGGTCCAACATTCACCATTCTTCTTCCTCTTCTTTTTCTTCCTCTTTGGCAGGAAAAAATGAAATGCAAAGATACAGAATGGGGGACAATGCCTGGCTCGAAAGCAACAAGTGTGAAAAAGATCTTGGAGTCCTCATGGACAACAAGTTAAACATGAGCCAACAATGTGATGTGGCGGCAAAAAAAGCCAATGGGATTTTGGCCTGCATCAATAGGAGCATAGTGTCTAGATCTAGGGAAGTCATGCTCCCCATGCTCTATTCCGCCTTGGTTAGACCACACCTGGAATATTGTGTCCAATTCTGGGCACCACAATTCAAGAGAGATATTGACAAGCTGGAATGTGTCCAGAGGAGGGCGACTAAAATGATCAAGGGTCTGGAGAACAAGCCCTATGAGGAGTGGCTTAAGGAGCTGGGCATGTTTAGCCTGAAGAAGAGAAGGCTGAGAGGAGATATGATAGCCATGTATAAATATGTGAGAGGAAGCCACAGGAAGGAGGAGGGAGCAAGCTTGTTTTCTGCTTCCTTGGAGACTAGGACACGGAACAATGGCTTCAAACTACAAGAGAGGAGATTCCATCTGAACATGAGGAAGAACTTCCTGACTGTGAGAGCTGTTCAGCAGTGGAACTCTCTGCCCCAGAGTGTGGTGGAGGCTCCTTCTATAGAGGCTTTTAAACAGAGGCTGGGTGGCCATCTGTTGGGGGTGCTTTGAACACTATTTTCCTGCTTCTTGGCAGAATGGGGTTGGACTGGATGGCCCACAAGACTACTGTTCAGCAGTGGAACTCTCTGCCCTAGAGTGTGGTGGAGGCTCCTTCTTTGGAAGCTTTTAAACAGAATCATAGAATCATAGAGTTGGAAGAGACCTCATGGGCCATCCAGTCCAACCCCATTCTGCCAAGAAGCAGGAATATTGCATTCAAAGCACCCCTGAGAGATGGCCATCCAGCCTCTGTTTAAAAGCCTCCAAAGAAGGAGCCTCCACCACACTCTGGGGCAGAGAGTTCCACTGCTGAACAGCTCTCACAGTCAGAAATAAGATAAGTTGTTTCATAAATCCTGATCTCCTTCATGACTGGTTCTGCCCCACCTGATTTACCTGTGAGCATCATTTATGTCTGATCACCTTGGCCCTGTCTTTATTGACTTTCTTGGACCCTTCTAGATTGAGATGTCGGCACCCAAATTTTGGAGAGGTCATTTAGTCCCAAAAGGTGAGCATTAGATTTGAGTAAATAAGATACGTTGTTTCTTGAATCCTGATCTCCTTCATGACTGGTTCCGCCTCACCTGATTTACCTGTGAGCATCATTTATATCTGATCACCTTGGCCCTGTCTTTTTTTATTGTCTTGGATCCTTCTAGATTGTGATGTCGGCACCCACTTTTTGGAGAGGTCATTTAGCCCCAAAAGGTGAGCATTAGATTTGAGTAAATAAGATACGTTGTTTCTTGAATCCTGATCTCCTTCATGACTGGTTCCGCCTCACCTGATTTACCTGTGAGCATCATTTATATCTGATCACCTTGGCCCTGTCTTTTTTGACTTTCTTGGACCCTTCTAGATTGAGATGTCGGCACCCAAATTTTGGAGAGGTCATTTAGCCCCAAAAGGTGAGCATTATTTATTTATTTATTTATTTACCTTACTCAAAACATTAGTTTTGAGTAAACAAGATACGTGGTTTCTTGAATCCTGATCTCCTTCATGGCTCTAGTTCTGCCTCACCTGATTTACCCGTGAGCATCATTTATGTCTGATCACCTTGGCCCTGCCTTTTTTGACTTTCTTGGACCCTTCTAGATTGAGATGTCGGCACCCAAATTTTGGAGAGGTCATTTAGCCCCAAAAGGTGAGTATTAGATTTGAGTAAACAAGATACGTGGTTTCTTGAGTCCTGATCTCCTTCATGACTCTGATTCTGCCTCACCTGATTTACCTGTGAGCATCATTTATGTCTGATCACCTTGGCCCTGTCTTTTTTGACTTTCTTGGACGTTTCTAGATTGAGATGTCGGCACCCAAATTTTGGAGAGGTCATTTAGCCCCAAAAAGTGAGCATTAGATTTGAGTAAATAAGATGCGTTGTTTCTTGAATCCTGATCTCCTTCATGACTCTGGTTCTGCCTCACCTGATTTACCTGTGAGCATCATTTATGTCTGATCACCTTGGCCCTGTCTTTTTTTACTTTCTTGGACCCTTCTAGATTGACATGTTGGCACCCAAATTTTGGAGAGGTCATTTAGTCCCAAAAGGTGAGCATTAGATTTGAGTAAATAAGATACGTTGTTTCTTGAATCCCGATCTCCTTTATGATTGGTTCCGCCTCACCTGATTTACCTGTGAGCATCATTTATGTCTGATCACCTTGGCCCTGTCTTTTTTGATTGTCTTGGATCCTTCTAGATTGTGATGTCGGCACCCAAATTTTGGAGAGGTCATTTAGCCCCAAAAGGTGAGCATTAAATTTGAGTAAATAAGATACGTTTTTTCTTGAATCCTGATCTCCTTCATGACTTTGGTTATGCCTCACCTGATTTACCTGTGAGCATTATTTATGTCTGATCACCTTGGCCCTGTCTTTTTTTACTTTCTTGGACCCTTCTAGATTGAGATGTCGGCACCCAAACTTTGGAGAGGTCATTTAGCCCCAAAAGGTGAGCATTAGATTTGAGTAAATAGGGTATGTTGTTTCTTGAGTCCTGATCTCCTTCATGACTCTGGTTCTGCCTCACCTGGTTTACCTGTGAGCATCATTTATGTCTGATCACCTTGGCCCTGTCTTTCTTGGACCCTACTAGATTGAGATGTCAGCTCTTGAGTCCCTGCCAGTAGACCCTGCCTTACGTAAAGCAACTATATCCTCTTGTTTTAGAAATGAAGGGGATGGAGAGGGAGGGAGGCCAGCCTGGTTGCTAGCCACTTTTCAAACTTGTGGGATCAAGTGTCACTCCGAGTAAGAGGAAACCTTTCCATCTCATAATTGCTCTCCAATCCAATCTCCAGATGACCTCATTCCTTCCCAACAGGGCCATCGATTGGTTTGGGCTAAATCCTTCAAAATCTCAGCTCTGCTCTTAAATAGGTGGAGCTGGAGGTGTTTGCAGCTGCTTTCCAAAACCAGGGCCCGCTGAGAAGGATGACCAACATGGATAGTCCGGCTGAAGTTCTTCCTATGAGGTCCTTTTCCAACAGTGAGGTGGCTCCTCAGAAGAAGGTCTTGGACCTGTCCACAGCTTCTCGGCGCCTGGCCGATTTCTCCATCCGTTCCATCCTGGCTGTAGATGGTTCTGAAGGAGAGAAAAAGGATTCCAAAGAACCATCCAGAGATGCCAAGGAGGTCCAAGGCTGCTCTTGGATCAACTGTACTCGCTGCAAGCCTCCCAATGCTCCAAGTAAGGCTTCTTCTGTCATGAGCTTCTGAAATTTTGCTTCGGGAGAGATAAAGTGGTGTATAAATAAACATAATAATAATAATAATAATAATAATAATGTGTTCAACTTGTGATTTTGTGATATGAAATCCAGCATATAGATCTCGTTTGCTGTGACATACTATGTTTCTGTGTCAGTAAAATAATAATAATAATAATAATAATAATAATAATAATAAATGAGACAACAGTGTGATCCAGCAACTTAACAAGTGAGTATGATTCTAGACTCGATAAATAGGAATATTGTGTCCAGATTAAGGGAAGTCGTAGTCCAATTCTACTCTGCTTTGGTCAGACCTCACCTGGAATTAATCTGTGTCCAGTTCTGGGCATCACAATTCAAGGTGGAAATTGACAAGGTGGAACATATCCAGACAAAGGCAACCAAGGCCCCTTCTGCATTGCCAAATAAAATCCAGATTATCTACTTTGAACTGGATTATATGGCAGTGTAGACTCATATAATCCAGTTCAAAGCAGATAATGTCGAGTATGTGCTTTGATAATCTGGATTATATAGCAGTGTAGAAGGGGCCCAAAATGGTCAAAGGTTTGGAAGCCAAGCCCTACAAGGGGTCCTTCCACACAGCCATATAACTCAGAATATCAAGGCAGAAAATCCCACAATATCTGCTTTGAACTGGGTTATTTGAGTTCACACTGTGATGTGAATGGATAATGTTTTTAACAAGGAGACGCCAATGATATATGCTTTTATTGATCTTGTTATGGTTTTATATGCTAATGTTTTTAATTGTATTTTATGGTATTCAGGCATTGGATTGTAAACCGCCTTGAGTCGCGTTCAGACTGAGAAAGGCGGTATACAAATATGGTGTATGTATGTATGTATGAGTGTGTGTGTGTGTGTGTGTGTGTATTCCAGTTCAAAGCAGGTAATGTGAGATTTTATACAGCGGTGTGGAAGGGAATCTGCATCCAATACAACAACCAGCAGAGTGACCTTGTTTGCTGTGTACTAATCTTGTTGTGTTTCAAATAATAATAACATTCCCAACCTGAACATCTGGAAACCAGAGTACAAAATCCTGCAAAGGGTCCCCATTGTGGGAGAAAAGTGGCATATAAATAATAATAATAATAATGGCATATAAATTATTATTATTATTATTATTATTATTATTATTATTATTTACATGCCGCTTTTCTTCCACAATGGGGACCCTTTGTAGGATTTTGTACTCTGGTTTCCAGATGTTCAGGTTGGGAATGGGAACCCTGGTCTCATGGTCTTAATAAATCACTACAGCACCATTGGCAGCCAAGACAAGAACTGTTGTCATCGGATATATTAAACTTTCTTTTTCCGCAGAGGTGAAGAAGGCTGGCAGGTCTTGCCCGGCCTCCCGGAACCCCCGGGTGCCCTTCTCGGCCGCTCAGCTGGAAGTCCTGGAGAAGAGCTTCCAGCAAGCCTACTACCTTAGTACTGGGCAGGTGAAGGACTTGGCACTGCTGCTGGGACTCACAGAGAACCGGGTAAGGGATCTATCTATCTATCTATCTATCTATCTATCTATCTATCTATCTATCTATCTGCCTATTCCATTTGCTAAAGCTGAAACTGAGCTGCATCTCAGGTGGCATATTTATATATTTCTATCTTATAAAACAGCCCCCTGGTGGCACAGCAGGTTAAACTGCTGAGCTGCTGGACTTATTGACCGAAAAGTTGGAGGTTCGAATCCAGTGAGCAGGGGTGAGCTCCCACTGTTAGCCCCAGCAGTTCAAAAGAAGCAAATGTGAGTAGATCAATAGGTAACGCTTCCGCAGAAAGGCAACAGCATTCCATACAGTCATGCTGGCCACATGATCTTGGAGGTGTCTACAGGCAACGCCGGCTCTTCGGCTTAGAAATGGAGATGAGCACCAACTCCAGAGTTGGACATGACTAGGCTTAATGTTAAGGGAAAACTTTACCTTTACTATCTTATATAACAAGTTATGAGAGTCGGCATGGTGTACACTGAACTCTTAAAAGGACAGAAACACACAAATTATTATTATTACTACTACTATTATTATTATGGAGCCCCAGTTGCGCCATGCAGTCATGCCGGCCACATGACCTTGGAGGTGTCTATGGACAATGCCGGCTCTTTGGCTTAGAAATGGAGATGAGCACTAACTCCAGAGTTGAACATGACTAGGCTTAATGTTAACGGAAAACTTTGCCTTTATTGGGTTGTTGTAGGTTTTCCGAGCTATATGGCCATGTTCTAGAGGCATTTTCTCCTGACGTTTCGCCTGCATCTATGGCAAGCATCCTCAGAGGTAGTGAGGTCACTACCTCTGAGGATGCTTGCCATATATGCAGGCAAAACGTCAGGAGAAAATGCCTCTAGAACATGGCCATATAGCCCGGAAAACCTACAACAACCCAATGATTCCGGCCATGAAAGCTTTTGACAATACATTTTACCTTTATTATCTTATATAACAAGTTTGAGAATCGGCATGGTGTACACTGGAATACAGTGCTTCGGGGGCCCTTCTACACTGCCATGTAATCGAAATTATCAAAGCAGATAATCCACATTAATATCTGCTTTGAACTGGATTATATGAGTCTACACTGCCATCTAATCCAGATTATCAAATCAGATAATCTAGATTTTATAGGGCAGTGTAGAATCCTAACCCTGCCATGGAAACCTACTGAATGACCCTTGGACATGTCACACTCTCTCAGGCTGGATCTACACTGCCATATCGTCCAGTTTCTGAATCCAGCTGATCTGCTATGAACTGGATTATATGAGGCCCCTTCTACATTGCCGTATAAAATCCAGATTACTGTATATACTTGAGTATAAGCCAACCCAAATATAAGGCAGGGGACCTAATTTTAGCATAAAAAACTGGGAAAACTTATTGACTCGCGTATAAACCGAGGGTAGGAAATGCAGCAGCTACATTTCAAAAATAAAAATAAAAATTAGATACCAATAAAATTACCGTATATACTTGAGTATAAGATGACCCGAGTATAAGCTGAGGGGAACTTTGTCAGCTTTTAAAATGTGCTGAAAAACTCTGTTTATATTCGAGTATCTGCTTTGTATTTATTTATTTGTTTACAGTATTTGTATTCCGCCCTTCTCGCCCCACAGGGGACTCAGGGCGGATCACAATGCACACATACATGGCAAACATTCAATGCCATAGACACACAACATATAAGAACAGACACAAAAAGGCTCTTTAACTTTCCAGCTTCATGAGGGTGTGTTCGAATTCCAGCCACCGGGGGAGCTGTCGCTTCACCGTCAACTTGTGACACCGATGGAGTACTTCCTCATTCTTTCGCACGCTGCTGGAGATTTTTATGGCATTGTAAATTAGTTAAATCAGCCTCCGTGCATAAGCGGTACCTAAATTTCCTACTTGACAGATGCAACTGCAAAGGTTGATAACAAGCTAGACAAATGGTCGGGAGCTTACTCCAACCCGGACTGGCTTCAAACTCATGACCTTTTGGTCAATAGTGATTTTAATGCAACTGACTCCCAACCTGATTATATGGCAGTGTAGACTCATATAATCCAGTTGAAATCATATAATCTGGATTATATGACAGTGTAGAAGGGGCCTCAACTGTGGAGGAAAGCAACAGCAAGCCTTGGAGCAAATCTTGTCAAGAAAACACCCGATAGGGCAATGGTTCTCAACTTTCCTAATGCCGCGACCCCTTATTGCAGTTCCTCCTGTTGTGGTGACCCCCAACCATTAAATTATTTCTGTTGCTACTTTGTAACTGTAATTTTGCTATAGTTATAAATCATATTGTAAATATCTGATATGCAGGATGTATTCTCATTCACTGGATCAAATTTGGCACAAATACCCAATACGTCCAAATTTGAATACTGGCAAGGTTGCGGGGTTGTGCAATTGCTGGGATTTATATTAAGCTACTCTCAAAGAGCATTTTGCACTCCACCAGTGATGGAACTGAACCAAACTTGGCACACAAAACTCCCAAGACCAAGAGAAAATATTGGAAGGGTTTGGTGGGCATTGAGTTTTGAAGTTGTAGTTCACCTCCATCCAGAGAGCACTGTGGACTCAAAAAAATAATGGATCAGGACCAAACTTGGCACGAATACTCAATATGCCCAAATGTGAACACTGGTGGAGTTTGGGGGAAATAGACCTTGACATTTTGGAGTTGTAGTTACTGGGATGTATAGTTCACCTACAATCAAAGAGCATTCTGAACTCCACCAATGATAGAATTGGGCCAAACTTCCCATATAGAACCCCCATGACCAACAGAAAATAGTGTTTGCTGGTGGTCTTTGGCAACCCCTCTGACACCCCCTCGTGACGCTCCCAGGGGTCCCGACCCCCAGGTTGAGAAATGCAACGATAGGGTCTATATTCTTATAGAAAGGAACAAACGGGCAGAGTTCCTATGCAATTCTGACGTCCTCTTCTTCTTTCTTTTAGGTAAAGATTTGGTTCCAGAACCGGCGTGCTCGTGAACGTCGGGCCTTCCTGAAGCAGCATCCAAGTGTCCGTGTTGACATAAAGGGCAACCTGCTAAAGGACCAATGCCATTTGGGGTGGCATTAGCGCCAAGCTAAGGCAACGGAGATGAAGTTGCACACACTTCCCTCTTATGCTGTTATTGTACCCATCAAGCCCCAGTTCTTAAAATCCGTAACTCTTAGGGCCTTTTCACACAATTATTCCATTTGAAATTCCATTTGAAATTCCATTTGAAATTCCCTCCAGAATAGCAGATACTTAGTGCTCTCTTTTGCACAGCTGGTGCATTTCCACCTTAAAAGCATTGTTTATATGGGTTTGGTCCCCATTCATTACCTTTACTTTGATATTGATTCTTCTAATCTTTTGAAATATTGTAGCTGTAAGAGCGCTACAATGGCAAAATAGCATCACAGTGAAATATACTGTAACATTATGGTGATGTCACAGCAAACAAATACTGGTCAAAGGACATTTAATCAACTACCAAGCTTGCAAACTTTGTGTTTTGTCTGTTTGTTTTGTTTTGTTAAAAATGTAATACAACTGTCTGGTTGCGCCTGACACGATAAATAAATAAATAAACAGCAAACAAAAGTAATAAGGGTTGTTGTAGGTTTTTTCGGGCTGTATGGCCATGGTCTAGAGGCATTCTCTCCTGACGTTTCGCCTGCATCTATGGCAAGCATCCTCAGAGGTAGTGAGGTCTGTTGGAACTAGAATCATAGAATCATAGAATCAAAGAGTTGGAAGAGACCTCATGGGCCATCCAGTCCAACCCCCTGCCAAGAAGCAGGAATATTGCATTCAAATCACCCCTGACAAATGGCCATCCAGCCTCTGCTTAAAAGCTTCCAAAGAAGGAGCCTCCACCACACTCCGGGGCAGAGAGTTCCACTGCTGAACGGCTCTCACAGTCAGGAAGTTCTTCCTAATGTTCAGATGGAATCTCCTCTCTAATGTTCAGATGGAATCTCCTAGGAAAAAGGGTTTATATATCTGTGGAAAGACCAGAGTGAGACAAAGGACTCTTGTCTGCTGGAGCTAGGTGTGAATGTTTGGTCTTTCCACAGATATATAAACCCTTTTTCCTAGTTCCAACAGACCTCACTACCTCTGAGGATGCTTGCCATAGATGCAGGCGAAACGTCAGGAGAGAATGCCTCTAGACCATGGCCATACAGCCCGAAAAAACCTACAAAAACCCAGTGATTCCGGCCATGAAATCCTTCGACAAGACAAAAGTAATAAGCAGGATATAAGTGGCAATTAAGCATAATTATAGCTCATTCATGGAAGAAACCTTTATGAGGCCTCTTCTACATGGCTATATAATCCAGATTATCAAAGCAGATAATCCATGCGATATGCTTTGGACTGGATTATATGAGTCTACACTGCCCTATAATCCAATTCAAAGCAGGTAATAATGTGGATTTATAGGGCAGTGTAGATGTGGCCTGGGGCCCCTTCCAGACAGGCCCTATATCCCAGGATCCAATCCCAGGTATTCTGCTTTAATCTGGATAATAATAATAATAATAATAATAATAATAATAATAATACATCCCGTATAGACTACTGCAACACTCTCTACGTGGGGTTGCCTTTGAAGACTGCTCAGAAGCTTCAAATGGTCCAATGCTCAGCAGCCAGGATACTAACAGGAGCGGCACTCAGGGAGCATACAACTCCTCTGTTGCGCCAGCTCCACTGGCTACCAGTTTGCTACCGGGCACAATTCTAAGTGTTGGCGTTAGCCTATAAAGCCCTAAACGGTTCTGGCCCAACTTACCTGTCCGAACGCATCTCCTCCTATGAACCAGCTAGGACACTAAGATCATCTGGGGAGGCCCTGCTCTCAATCTCGCCTGTATCACTGGCACACCTGGCGGGGACGAGAGACAGGGCCTCCTCAGTGGTGGCCCCTTGGCTGTGGAATGCCCTTCCTACAGATATTAGATCAGTCCCTCTCTATTGGCATTTCGGAGGAAAGTGAAGACCTGGTTGTTCAAGCAGGCATTTGATTAGGCAGTGTAATGAATATAGGAACACGGAATAATGGATGATGAGGTTGGATCTTGATTCTACTAATGAGACGCTAATCATTTGTTATATTGATGCTTAATTGTTTATTATGCTACTGTTTTAACTGTCCCTTAACTGTTTTTATGATGTTTAGCATTGAATTTTTGATGTTGTTAACCGCTTTGAGTCGCTTAAGGGCTGAGAAAAGCGGTATATAATTTATTTATTTTTTGTCGTGTCAGGAGCGACTTGAGAAACTGCAAGTTGCTTCTGATGTGAGAGAATTGGCCGTCTGCAAGGACGTTGCCCAGAGGATGGCAAGATGATTTTGATGTTTTATCATCCTTGTGGGAGGCTTCTTTCATGTCCCCGCATGAGGAGCTGGAGCTGATAGAGGGAGCTCATCCGCCTCTCCCCGGATTTGAACCTGCGACCTGTCAGCCTTCAGTCCTGCCGGCACAGGGGTTTAACCCACTGCGCCACTGGGGGCTATGTAAATGAAGTAAAAAAATAAATACATTAATAATAATATTTATTTATTTGACCAGTTGTATGACCATTTCAAAACAGAACACGAGTAAAAAAGCAAGACAAAAAGGTGAGGACAGCAGCTGACCTATTTATAGTCAGAATCTTATTTTCCTGGTAAACTGGATTATATGAGTCCACACTGCCAGATAATCTGGGATAAACAGAAAACCTGGGATCGGATCCTGGGATATAGGGCCCGTCTGGAAGGGCCTCGAGATAGCTGCCTATAAACTAGTTTGTTGTTGTTCATTCGTTCAGTCGTCTCCGACTCTTCGTGACTAAACTAGTTACTGAATAAACTAGTTACTGAATTATAATTGCAATTATAGGGAAAGGGGGACATTAGTGGGTTGAAATTGAATCCAGACAAGGCAGAGGTACTCCTGGTCAGTCGCAAGGCCGAACAGGGCATAGGGTCACAGCCTGTGCTGGATGGGGTCGCACTCCCCCTGAAGACGCAGGTTCGCAGCTTGGGTGTGACCCTGGACTCATCGCTGAGCCCAGGTTTCGGCGGTGACCAGGGGAGCATTTGCACAGCTAAAGCTTGTGCGCCAGCTGCGCTTGTACCTTGGGAAGTCTGACTTGGCCACGGTAGTCCACACTCTGGTTGCATCCCATTTAGACTACTGCAACGCTCTCTACGTGGGGTTGCCTTTGAAGACGGCTCGGAAGCTTCAACTAGTCCAACGCTCGGCAGCCATGATTCTAAAAGGAGCGGAGCGCAGGGAGCACACAACCCCCCTGTTGCGCCAACTCCACTGGCTACCGATTTGCTACCGGGCTCAATTCAAAGTGCTGGTGTTGGCCTTTAAAGCCCTAAACGGTTCCGGCCCAAGTTACCTATCCGACAGCATCTCTGCCTATGAACCCACCAGGACTTTGAGATCTTCTGTGGAAGCCCTGCTCTCGATCCCGCCTGCTTCACAAGCACGGCTGGCGGGGATGAGAGATAGGGCCTTCTCGGTGGTGGCCCCTCGGCTGTGGAACACCCTTCCCACGGACATTAGATTAGCTCCATCATTAATAGTATTCCGCAAAAAAGTGAAAACCTGGTTGTTTGAGCAGGCGTTCGAATAGTCAGTGCAATGAGTGTAATGAACATAGGAATGGAACAATGGATGACGGATCTGGATCATGTTTTTTAGTGACGAGACGCTAGTGAATGGCTATTGTTGTTAATTGTATATTATTGTATAATGTGTTATGATGTTAACTGTTTTTATATTGTGTTATTGTAGCACTGAATTTTTGCTGTTCTTGTTGTTAACCGCTGTAAATAAATAATAATAAATAAATTGTACCCAGGGTGAAATAGAAACAACACGTCAACAACACTGCTTGGATCTAGTGAAGAAGCAGAAAAGAATAATAATAATAATAATAATAATAATAATAATAATAATAATAATATAAAAGGGGAACCAGCATCACAACAAACATACACTTATACGTTTTCCCTTTTTTTTCTGCTTCACTTCTATACTCCTACTTTTCTCATTATGATGACCTACTTTCATTGTATTAAGAACCAGTATCATGGTTAGGTCTAGGATATTTTAATTATTTGTTTGTCAAATATGTGTTTAAGGTCATTTATGTGACAAGTCATTTAATAAAAATTATTTTATTAAAAAAAAACACTGCTTGGATCTACACGTGAAACTGCATTATATGGTCAGTATAGACTTATATAATGCTGCTGAACTGCACTGGACTGCATTACATAGCCAGTGTAGACTCATATAGTGCATTTGAGTGTATTCTGATCATATAATGCAGTTTCAAATGGCAATATAGACCCAGCCATTGTGCGGTACAGCTGAGGCACAAGTGGAGGTAATGTATTGCTATGATGGTAAAACAACATGGTGTGATAATGCTCTTGGAGACCTGGTATTTTTATCTTATTGATTTTGTATTTGTAAACTACTAGATTTTTCACTTGTTGCTCTTTATATGAACTCCCAAAGTCTAGCTTTCCTCTTATGCCAATCTGCAATGGTCTGGAGACTGTCTACCATTGCCCAATGTGTGTGCCAATCTACTTTCAATAAAGAAAGACTTGTCAATAACTACTGCATTTGGACTATCCTTTATTGCTGTTTTGGAAACAGCACCATCTACACTGCCATATAAAATCCAGATTATCTGCTTTGAACTGGATTATATGGCAGTGTAAAAGGGGCCTCAAATGTATTCATTGTATTTCAGTGCCTGTAGTGCTCCCTTGTGGCCAGTTGTTAAATGGTATTAAATTCCTTTCCCAAAAACCATTGATTGATTGATTGATTGATTGGGGAGTTAACAACAATATCTTGGGGACAAATTTCAGCAACTTCACTTTATAGGATAATTATTACAACTTTCCCAGTCCTGACAATCAAGTAGAATCATGAGTTTAACCACATACTTTATGGCTTTTGTGTTAGTGCTTTAATTCCGGATTTCTTTTGGATGTAGAATCATAGAATCAAAGAGTTGGAAGAGACCTCATGGGCCATCCAGTCCAACCCGCTTCCAAGAAGCAGGAATATTGCATTCAAAGCACCCCTGAGAGATGGCCATCCAGCCTCTGTTTAAAAGCTTCCAAAGAAGGAGCCTCCACCACACTCCAGGGCAGAGAGTTCCACTGCTGAACGGCTCTCACAGTCAGGAAGTTCTTCCTCATGTTCAGATGGAATCTCCTCTCTTGTAGTTTGAAGCCATTGTTCTGTGTCCTAGTCTCCAGGGCAGCAGAAAACAAGCTTGCTCCCTCCTCCCTGTGACTTCTTCTCACATATTTATACATGGCTATCATATCTCCTCTCAGCCTTCTCTTCTTCAGGCTAAACCATGCACAGCTCTTTAAGCCGCTCTTCATAGGGCTTGTTCTCCAGACCTTTGATCCTTTGAGTCGCCCTCCTCTGGACACATTCCAGCTTGTCAATCTCTCTCTTGAATTGTGGTGCCCAGAATTGGACACAATATTCCAGGTGTGGTCTAACCAAGGCGGAATAGAGCATGGGGAGCCTGACTTCCCTGGATCTAGGCACTTGACTCTATTGATGTAGGCCCAAATCCCATTGGCTTTTTTGCCACCACATCACATTGTTGGCTCATGTTCACCTTCCTCTCCACAAGGACTCCAAGATCTTCTTCACACATGCTGCTCTCGAGCCAGGCATCGTCCCCCATTCTGTATCTTTGCATTTCGTTTTTTCTGCCAAAGTGGAGTATCTTGCATTTGTCCCTGTTGACTGTGATTTTCCTGCACGGCAGAAGGAGGTTCAATTGGATTGTCTCTAGGGTTGCTCCTATTATTGTTGTTGTCATTGTGGTTGCAAAGGCTGGATGGCCATCTGCTGGGGATGCTTTGACTATGATTTTCCTGCATCCCAGAAGGGGGTTGGACTGGATGGCCCCTGGGATGTTCCACCGAAATACTGTTAAGTTTATGTTGGTTAAAATTGTCCCTTATTTTAAGTATTGTATTGATCTTTCTTTCTTTTTTGCACTACAAAGAAGATATATCCAGCGTGCATCGGAATTTGTTCATTTTTTTTCAATTAATTCACACAAACTAATTAGGTCACCCAGGCCATCTGTCAAATTTCAAAACACAATGCAGCCCCTGTGATCAAAAAATTGACCATGTCTGATATATATACATTATATATCTATATAAATAAAAATGTAATGTTCGTTTGTGGTATTCACAGAACTTAAAAACCACTGGGGGAACTGACCCCAAATTTGGGCACAAGACCCCTGCCAAAGCAATCTATGTCCTTCACTAAAAAAATGATTTTGTCATTTGGGAGTTATAGTTCATCTACAATCAAAGAGCAATCTGAACTCCGCCAATGATGGAATTGAACCAAACGTGGTACACAGGACTCCCACGACCAACAGAAAATACTGGAAGGGTTTGGTGGGCATTGACCTTGATTTTGGGAGTTGTAGTTCTCCTACATCCAGAGATCACTGTGGGCTCAGACAATGATGGATCTGGACCAAACTCTACATGAATACTCAATATGCCCAAATGTGAACACTGGTGGAGTTTGGGGAAAATAGAATCTTGACATTTGGGAGTTGAAGTTGCTGGGATTTATAGTTCACCTACAATCACGGAGCATTCTGAACCCCGCCAATGATAGAATTGGGCCAAACCTCCCACACAGAACCCCCATGTGGGCCACAGAAATGCGTGGCAGAGGACAACTAGTAATATATAAAATAATATATAAACATTTCTTGGGGCTCCACAATAAACTTTTGCTTCAAGAAGAACTTCCTGACTGTGAGAGCTGTTGAGCAGTGGAACTCTCTGCCCTGGAGTGTGGTGGAGGCTCCTTCTTTGGAGGCTTCTAAGCGAAGGCTGGATGGCCATCTGTCAGGGGTGCTTTGTGATTTTCCTGCTTCTTGGCAGAATGGAGTTGGACTGGATGGCCCACGAGGTCTCTTCCAACTCTAGGGTTCTATGAAAAAGGGTTCCGCAGCTGAAAGGGTTTGAGAACCCCTGCGCTATGCAATCGGGAGCCAGACTCCTTTGGCCAAAGGTTTGTGAGTAGCTTCCAGCCATATCTTTTTTTGCCTGCCAACTGTGTTAAGGGTTAACCCCTCTTGCATTAAAAGTTATCAGGCACGGAGTTTCGCAATGTAAACAGTTCTGGGGCTGCATTGGGAAGCCCCTTCCATGGAGAGAGCTGCCCCTCTCCTCTTAACCTCCTGGCCTCTGGAGCCAAGGCAAACATGGAAAGGAAGCCCTACAGATGTGGGTCCAAAGTCTGCTCTAGACCCTGCATATTCCACATGACTTTGGTGAAATTGGAAATGGGACCTCTCTTTTCCCCCATTCCCTTCTCTTTTTTGCCAGAGTCGAAAAATGGCAATATGAAACAACAGGATGTTGTTTCAATACAAGCAGAATGCTTCAATACAAGCATTTTCCAACTGGTGCTGTGGGGTGCATCTACACTGCAAAATAAAAGCAGTTTGAGACCACTAAACCGCCATGGTTCAATGCGATGGAATAACAACAGTTGTAGTTGGGTTGTTGTAGGTTTTCCGGGCTATATGGCCATGTTCTAGAAGCATTCTCACCTGACGTTTTGCCTGCATCTATGGCAAGCATCCTCAGAGGATGTTCGTTTGTGGTATTAACAGAACTTCTCTTTGGCAGAGAAGGCTCAGGACTGCATCAAACTACAGCTCCCGGGGTTTCATAACATGGGACCACGACATAGAACATCCATCCATCTCTCTCATCTGCTTGGCTGTCTATCCATCTATCCATCTCTCCTCTCTATCTATCTATCTATCTATCTATCTATCTATCTAATGGGTTATGGACCCAGCAGTAGTTTGGTGAGGCGCCTGCACTCTTTGGCAGAGAAGGCTCAGGACTGCACCAAACTACAGCTCCCAGGATTTCATATCATGGGACCCCAAAATGGAACCATCCATCCATCCATCTCTCTCATCTGTCTGTTTGGCTGTCTATCCATCCATCCATCTCGCCCATCCACCTATCTATCCATCCATCCATCCATCCATCCATCCAATGGGTTATGGGCCCAGCAGTAGTTTGGTGAGGCGCCTGCACTCTTTGGCAGAGAAGGCTCAGGACTGCACCAAACTACAGCTCCCAGGGTTTCATATCATGGGACCCCAAAATGGAACTATCCATCCATCCATCTCTCTCATCTGTCTGTTTGGCTGTCTATCCATCCATCCATCTCGCCCATCCATCCATCCATCCATCCATCCATCCATCCATCCACCTATCTATCCATCCATCCATCCATCCATCCATCCATCTATCTATCTATCTATCTATCTAATGGGTTATGGGCCCAGCAGTAGTTTGGTGAGGTGCCTGCACTCTTTGGCAGAGAAAGCTCAGGACTGCACCAAACTACAGCTCCCGGTTTTCATAACTTAGGATCCCAACATGGAACCAAACTGCATTGGATGCACACTTGGATGGTCTGAGCTGGATGTCAAATGCACAAGATCCCAAAATATGTTAGAAATGCATAAAGATAAAAGGAAATAATATTTTGGGATTGCGGGAAGATGCTTCCCTTGCAATGGTTTCAATGGCCCATGTATGGTTATATGCAGGATTAAAAATACATAATTATTGCATTGACACTGTATAGAAGAGGTATGGGCGAACTTGGGCCCTCCAGGTGTTTTGGACTCCAACTCCCACCATTCCTAACAGCCTCAGGCCCCTTCCTTTTCCCCATCAGCCGCTTAAGCGGCTGATGGGGAAAAGGAAGGGGCCTGAGGCTGTTAGGAATGGTGGGAGTTGGAGTCCAAAACACCTAGAGGGCCCAAGTTTGCTCATGCCTGATCTAGAAGCACTAGAGCCTGAGATTTCCACATTAAGGACATATATATGCCATGCATGGCTATTTATGTTTCACTTAAATAAATCCAAGTAGTTTATTTGGAGATGGGAAGCATCCCAGAATTATGATTTGTGTGTATCTGTTGATTGACTAAAATCATGGAAGACATTACCTTTCTGAGTCATAAGGGGGCACTAGTTGCCCACTGAGCTGCAAGTCCAAAATAAAGGTGAGATACTTTGCACATACATACATACATACATACATACACACAAGGGTGTCCCCCTCGTCTCCAAATTTATACGCACGCACACACACATATATAATATACCTTTAACATGATCAAAGACAACGATAGCAGAGAATTGGCACAAAATTATAAGAGAAACTTGTAAACAAACTTTGCAACGACTCGGTGTTGCAAATAATTACTATCTGAACGCCTTTAAAATTCTCGTTGAAGTTGGAATTGGTAACCCCAATTAAATAAATAAATTCTTCATTTATTCTTCAGTATTAATCACCACAGCTATAGCCATTTCTGGGGACATCCTGTATATATAAGTTTGTGTATGTGTGTGTGTATAAAATGGCTGTCTAGCATGTTTGTTTTTGTGTGCAACAAAGGCTGTTGCTAGGTGAAGTGACCCTCTGGGATGTAACTGGATTGGCTCCTGTTAGGTGAAGTGGCCCTCTGTGATATTGCTGGGCGAAGTGGCGCTCCGTGGTGTAGTCAGATTGGCTGTTGCTAGGTGAAGTGGCCCTCCAGGATGTAATCAGGTTGGCTGCTGTTGGGTAGTGGCCCTCTGTGATATTGCTTATTGAAGTGGCCCTCCACTATGTCATCGGATTGGCTGCTGCTGGTTGAAGTGGGCCTCTGATATTGGTAGGTGAAGTGGCCCACTGCGATGTGGCTAGGTGTAGTGGCCATTCATGCTGTCATTGCTGGGTGAAGTGGGCTTCTGTGATGTGGCTAGGTGAAGTGCCCTCTGGGATGTCACTAAATTGGCTTTTGCTAGGGGAAATGGCTCCCTTTGATGTCACCAGATTGGGTGTTGCTAGGTGAGGTGGCCCTCCAGGGTGCAATCAGATTGGCTGCTGCTGTGTGAAGTGGACCTCTGTGATATTGCTAGGTGAAGTGGCCCTCTGTGATGTGACTAGGTGAAGTGGCCCTCCATGCTGTCATTGGATTGGTTGTTGCTGGGTAAAGTGGCCCTCTGGGATGTGACTAGGTGAAGTGGCCCTCCATGCTGTCATTGGATTGGTTGTTGCTGGGTAAAGTGGCCCTCTGGGATGTGGCTAGGTGAAGTGGCCCTCTGGGATTTAACTGGATTTGCACCTTTTAGGTGAAGTGCCCTCTGAGATGTCACTAAATTGGTTTTTGCTAGGTGAAGTGGCCCCCTTTGATGTCACCAGATTGGCTGTTGTGAGGTTAGGTCGCCCTCCAAGGTGGAATCAGATTGGCTGCTGCTGGGTGAAGTGGGCCTTGGTGATATTGCTGGGTGAAGTGGCCCACTGTGATGTGGCTAGATGAAGTGGCTGTCATTGGATTGGCCGTTGCTGGGTGAAGTGGGCTTCTGTGATGTGGCTAGGTGAAGTGGCTCTCTGGGATTTAACTGGATTTGCACCTTTTAGGTGAAGTGCCCTCTGGGATGTCACTAAATTGACTGTTGATAGGTGAAGTGGCCCCCTTTTATGTCACCAGATTGGGTGTTGCTCGGTGAGGTGGCCCTCCAGGGTGGAATCAGATTGGCTTCTGCTGAGTGAAGTGGGCCTCTGTGATATTGCTAGGTGAAGTGGCCCTCTGTGATGTGACTAGGTGAAGTGGTCCTCCATGCTGTCACTGGATTGGTTCTTGCTGGGTGAAGTGGCCCTCTGGGATGTGGCTAGGTGAAGTGGCCCACTGTGATGTGGCTAGGTGTAGTGGCCCTTCAGGCTGTCATTGGATTGGCCATTGCTGGGTGAAGTGGGCTTCTGTGATGTGGCTAGGTGAAGTGGCCCTCTGGGATTTGACTGGATTTGCACCTTTTAGGTGATGTGCCCTCTGAGATGTCACTAAATTGGCTGTTGCTAGGTGAAGTGGCCCTCTTTGATGTCACCAGATTGGGTGTTGCTAGGTGAGGTGGCCCTCCATAGAATCATAGAATCAAAGAGTTGGAAGAGACCTCATGGGCCATCCAGTCCAACCCCATTCTGCCAAGAAGCAGGAATATTGCATTCAAATCACCCCTGACAGATGGCCATCCAGCCTCTGTTTAAAAGCTTCCAAAGAAGGAGCCTCCACCACACTCCGGGGCAGAGAGTTCCACTGCTGAACGGCTCTCACAGTCAGGAAGTTCTTCCTCATGTTCAGATGGAATCTCCTCTCCAGGGTTCAATCAGATTGGCTGACGCTGGGTGAAGTGGGCCTTGGTGATATTGCTGGGTGAAGTGGCCCTCTGGGATGTGACTAGGTGAAGTGGCCCTCCATGCTGTCATTGGATTGGCCATTGCTGGGTGAAGTGGACCTCTGTGATGTGGCTAGGTGAAGTGGCCCTCTGGATTTGCACCTTTTAGGTGAAGTAACCTCTGAGATGTCACTAAATTGGCTGTAGCTAGGTGAAGTGCCCCCCTTTGATGTCACCAGATTGGCTGTTGCTCGGTGAGTTGACCCTCTAGGGCAGGCATGGGGAACCTTCGGCCCTCCAGGTGTGGTGGACTTCAACTCCCACAATTCCTTGAGGCTCGGCATTTGCCCCAAAGGCTTACCTTGGCCCAAGGAATTGTGGGAGTTGAAGTCCACCACACCTGGAGGGCTGAAGGTTCCTGACCCCTGCTCTAGGGTGTAATCAGATTGACTGTTGATGGGTGAAGTGGCCCTCTGTGATGTGGCTAGATGAAGTGGCTCTCCCCGCTGTCATCGGATTGCTGGGTGAAGTGGGCCTTTGTGATGTCAACAGATTGGCTATTGTTGGGTGAAGTTGCCCTCTGTGATATTGCCAGGTGAAGTGGCCCAGATGTGTATGAAAGGGAGGGAGGGGGGAAAGAGTCGCGAAGAGAGCCATGTTTCAACAACTCAACCCATTCTTTCTCCCTAAGATAACCTCAAAAGGAAAAGAAGGGGATCCAGGTACAATCACCAAACAGATATTTCGGTTTCGTTTTGGTAAGAGTTTCAATGCAGTTTTTTTAATTAGATGCTCTTAGGCATAAACAATAATAGTAAAGTTCTCCCCTTTGTGTGTTTGAAAGCACCTTCTTCTGGCTTATTAATGATCAACGAAACTCCTCAATCCCTTCTGGCTCACTTTCCTATCTCTACTGCATAGAAAGATACGGATATCGGGATGGGGATTCGGGAAACTAGTATCTGCTAGATTTTTGGATAGTCTTATCCTATGAAGAGGACACGAGGCTCGACTCCATACAATACAGGGTGCAGAAAGGCCACTTGACCCCGCATTTCATTGTCACGGCATCACAAGAGTCTTCTTCTTTGCCAAAGAATGCAAAATAGAATTCTAATTATTCCATAGCATTGAGCAACGGCGGTCAAAGTGGTGTCAAACTGCATTAATTCCACAGTGTAGATGGACCTATAGATGGAGCTGGTCCATGCATCTAGTATAGTAGACTCTCAGGCCCTATCCACACTCCCATATAAAATCCAGATTATGAACTGGATTATAAGGCAGTGTAGACTCATATAATCCAGTTTAAGGCAGATAATGTGCAGCACAGCTTTACTGTGTTAAAGAAACAGCAGTGTGTAATGTTATTACTTTTTCGCCGGTTGCTCGAGTTCTGTATCTACACTGCCCTATATCCCAGGATCTGATCCCAGATTATCTGATTTGGATTATATGAGTCTACACTGCCAGATAATCTGGGATAAATGGATAATCTGGGATATAGGGCAGTGTGGATCAAGCCTAAGTCTATATATTGTATAGTTGAAGGCTTTCATGGCTGGAATCACTGCGTTGTTGTAGGTTTTTCAGGCTATATGGCCATGTTCTAGAAGCATTCTCTCCTGACATTTCGCTTGCATCTATGGCAAGCATCCTCAGAGGTTGTGAGGTCCTCTAGAAGCATTCTCTCCTGACGTTTCGCCTGCATCTAGGGCAAGCATCCTCAGAGGTTGTGAGGTCCTCTAGAAGCATTCTCTCCTGACGTTTCGCCTGCATCTAGGGCAAGCATCCTCAGAGGTTGTGAGGTCCTCTAGAAGCATTCTCTCCTGACGTTTCGCCTGCATCTAGGGCAAGCATCTTCAGAGGTTGTGAGATCCTCTAGAAGCATTCTCTCCTGACGTTTCGGCTGCATCTATGGCAAGCATCCTCAGAGGTTGTGAGGTCCTCTAGAAGCATTCTCTCCTGACGTTTCACCTGCATCTAGGGCAAGCATCCTCAGAGATTGTGAGGTCCTCTAGAAGCATTCTCTCCTGATGTTTCGCCTGCATCTAGGGCAAGCAACCTCAGAGGTTGTTAGGTCCTCTAGAAGCATTCTCTTCTGACGTCTCGCCTGCATCTATGCCAAGCCTCCTCGGAGGTTGTGAGGTCCTCTAGAAGCATTCTCTCCTGACATTTCGCCTGCAGTTCTCACAACCTCTGAGGATGCTTGCCATAGATGCAGGTGAAACATCAGGATAGAATGCTTCTAGAACATGGCCATATAGTCCAAAAAACCTACAACAACCCAGTCTATATATGACACTGTGTATGGCCCATGCATGTTCTTCCTTGGCCAACGATGGCCAGCCGAAAGGTGCCACAAAGGGGTCTGGGCAACACCGGCCACCCTCCTTTGTCCTTCTGCCTTTTTGATTCCTCCAACCAGACGGGTCTTTTTCTGCCATGTTTCGGGCGGCCAACAGGAAGTCCTGGTTAATCATCCACCGGGCAGCTTTGGGATGGCAGGTGTGGGCCAAGGACGCCCAGAGATAAGCCCAGAACAGACGGTGGTGGCGGCTGCAGAAGGGCTGCTGGAGGACCCACCCCACTGATAACAACACGTAGCCAACACGCTTAACCTCTTCGCTTCCATGGTATCCGCAGCATTGCAGGCCTCAAAAAGAGGCAGGAAGACTGGCGTTATTTTTTTCAAAAAGTCCTAACAAGCTTATCAATCAGCTGATCGATCTATTATCAAACAGCTTTATTTATTTACGGTAATTTGCTCGCCCCTTGTCTCCCAGAGCCGGACCCAACGTGGCTTATGAAACAAAAGACGGTCCCCACACAATTGAAAACAAGAGAGACCGTGTACAGGCAGTCCCCGGGTTACAAATATCCGACTCTCTTGTTGGTAACGTGAAGGCTGCCTGTAATGCATTTACAAATCAATTTCAAACATATAGAAGTTCAAAGAGCATCAAATATCGTCTATCTATCCATCCATGCATGCATCCATCCATCCATCCATCCATCCATCCATCCATCCATTTTTTATCTATCTATCTATCTATCTATTGATCCATCCATTTCATCTATCTATCTATCTATCTATCTATCTACCCATCAATCTATCCACCCAACAATCTATCCATCCATCCATCCATCCATCCATCTCTCTTATATCTTTCTATCTGTCTGGCTGGTTGTCCATCAATCTCTCTGTTTGTCTGTCTGTCCGTTCGTCCATTCATTCATCCTTCCATCTCTCCTGTCTGTGTATCTGTCTGTGTGTCTGTCTGTGTGTCTGTCTATCTAGATAGCCAACCAGCCAGACCTCCCTCCCTCCTTCCCTCCCTCCCATCTATCTATCTATCTGTCTACTTGGCTGTCTGGCTGTCCATCAATCTCAAAATCTCTCTCTCTCTCTCTCTCCATCACTCCCTCTGTCCATCCATTCATCTATCCATCCCCCCCCCTTCATCTCCCATCCATCCATCCATCCATCCATCTCTCTCTCTCATCTGTCTCTGTCCATCTGTCTGTCCATCAATCTCTCTGTCTATCTCTCTCATCCATCTATCCATTTATCCATCCATCCTCAAGATGGAAAGATGGGCTCAAAGCCAAATTTAAAAACTCTGGCATAGACACTGAGAACTGGGAAGCCCTGGCCCTTGAGTACTCCAGCTGGAGGTCGGCTGTGACCAGCAGTACTGCAGAATTTGAAGAGGCACGAATGGAGGGTGAAAGAGAGAAACATGCCAAGAGGAAAGCATGTCAAGCCAACCCCGACCGGGACCACCTTCCACCTGGAAACCAATGCCCTCACTGTGGGAGAAGATGCAGGTCAAGACTAGGGCTCCAAAGTCACCTACGGACCCATCAGAACACTGATCCTGGAAGACTATCCTACTCAGCCAACGAGGGATCACCTAAGTAAGTAAGTAAGTAAGTACCAAACAACAACAACAAAAATAACAACAGTAACAACTTTATTTTTGCATCCCGCCTCCATCTTCCCAAAGGGACTCAGGGTGGGTTATATGGGGCCAAGCCCAATCAACACAGTTATCTGTCTATCTATCTATCTATCTATCTATCTATCTATCTATCTATCTATCTATTATCTCTCTGTATCATCTCTTGATCTATGACCCCATAGCTAACACATAGGTGCCACGCGTAACCTTTTCTGTTCCATGACATCCTCAATGTAATGTTTGAAAGGAGGCAGGAAAACCAACTTTAATGGGAAAAACAAGAAACCTTACCCAAAATAAAACCACCGAGGGGAATATATTTTGGAACACAGACAAATGAAACCAAGGATAAAGGGGAGTGGGTGTACTACAAATTCCGATTGATGCAACCTGTAATCACATTCGCCTTTTTTGTCGCAGCTAATGGAGATGGCTTTTAATTCTGATTCATGGAAAGTTCCACTGATGGTGCCTTATTATTATTATTATTATTATTATTATTATTATTATTATTAGAAACACAACAAGATTAGTACACAGCAAACAAGGTCACTCTGCTAACTGTTGTATAAGATCATACGTCGGACACTTCCCAAGTGTCTAGGACTGTGTGATGTATTGGTGAATAAAGCATGCAGATCCGAGTAGGATGGCTTTTTGCAGCTGACAGATGGAAATTTTGTCAGTGCTGATTGTGTTTAAGTGCAGGCCAAGGTCTTTAGGCACTGCACCCAGTGTGCCAATCACCACTGGGACCACCTTGACTGGCTTGTGCCAAAGTCTTTGCAGTTCGATCTTTAAATCCTCATATTGTGTCATCTTTTCCAGTTGTTTCTCTTCAATCCTGCTGTTGACTCGCCTGGGATTGCAACATCGACGATCTATACTTTGTTTTTTTCCACGATCGTGTGGTCAGGAGTGTTGTGCTCCAAAACTCTGTCAGTCTAAATTCAGAAGTCCCAGAGTAGTTTACCGTGTTCATTTTCTGTAACATTTTCAGGCTTGTGATGCCATCAGTTCTTTGTCAAAGGGAGATGGTGTTTGTGGCACAAGGTCCAATGGATCATCTGAGCAACGGCGTTGTGCCTCTGCTTGGAGTCTGTCTGTGCGATCTTCTTGCAGATGCTGAGAATGTGATCTATTGTTTCATCTGCTTCCTTGCAGATGATCTGTCATTAACTTTTCAGTTCTGGCTTTGATGGCATTGGTCCTAATGGCTTATTCTTGGGCTGCTAGAATCAGGCCCTCTTTTGTCTCCTTTTTCAGAGTCCCATTTGTGAGCCACAGTCATGCTTTTTCCTTGTCTATTTTGCTCTCAATTTTTCCCAGGAACTGTCAATGGGGAGCCTTCTTTGGCCAGTTTTCTCTTCTGCTCTGCATAGTATTTTTACAGTATTCCCTCTTTGTCTTTTGCACTTGAAGCAGTTTACTACTCTTGACTTCCCTCAGTGTTGGTTCTTGACTGCCTTTCCCATCATCTGTCAGGGCATTTTTCTCTTCTTCTACCGTTTGTTTCCCTTGCAGAAGCCCTCTCTCTGCCTCCTGATTTTCTAGGCAGGTCAAGTCTGTTGACATCACTATGTAGGTGTCATGAGTAGTGGATTGTCGTAAGTTTTCTTATTTTTCTGTCCAGATCATCCAGCTCTGCTTGTGTCCAGTTCACAATTCCAGGGGTTGAGAGCCTTGATCATATTTCCGCCATTTAATTTACTCTTCAAAATCTTTCTGACCCTTTGGACATATTCTTTGTTGACCACATTTTTTACTTATTATTATTATTATTATTGACACAAAAGCACAGCATGTCACAGCAAACAAGATCTCTATGCTGGATTTCGTATCACAAAATCACAAGTCAAACACTTCCCAAGCGTCTAGGACTGTGTAATGTATTTTCGAATGATGCGTGCAGATCCAAGTCAGGTGGCCTTTTGCAGTTGACAGATCGTGATTTTGTCGATGTTTATTGTTTCCAAATGCCGGCTGAGATCTTTTGGCATGGCACCCAGTGTGCCCATTACCACTAGGACCACCTGGACTGGTTTATGCCAGAGCCTTTGCAGTTTGATTTTGAGGTCTTGATAGCGGCTGAGTTTCTCCTGTTGTTTTTCCTCAATGCGACTGTCACCTGGAATGGCGACATCAATAATCCAGACTTTTTTCTTTTCCACAATCGTGATGTTTGGTATATTGTGTTCCAAAACTTTGTCAGTCTGGATTCGAAAGTCCCACAGGATTTTGGCATGTTTATTTTTCACGACCTTTGCGGGTTTATGATCCCACCAATTCTTTCCTGCTGGCAGATGGTCCTTGTGGCATAAGTTCCAGTGAATCATCTGTGCCTCTGTTTGTAGTCCGTCTGTGCAATTTTCTTGCAACAGCTGAGGAGATGGTCCATGGTTTCATCCGCTTCCTTGCACAGTCTGCATTTTGGGTCATCCGCTGATTTTTCAGTCCTGGCCTTAATTGCATTGGTTCCGATGGCTTGCTCCTGGGCTGCAAGAATCAGGCCTTCTTCTGTCTCCTTCAGGGTTGTTATTGTTATTGTTATTGTTATTATTATTTGGAACACCACAAGATGAGTTCACAGCAGACACTCTGTTTGCTTTCATATTGCTTTGAATGCAATATTCCTGCTTCTTGGCAGGGGGGTGGACTGGATGGCCCATGAGGTCTCTTCCAACTCTATGATTCTATGATGCATTGGATTACACGTCGGATACTTCCCAAGTGTCTAGGACTATGTGATGTATCGGCAAATAATGCATGCAGATCCCAGTAAGGTGACCTTTTGCAACTGACAGATAGTAATCTTGTCAGTGCCGATTGTGTTTAAGTGCAGGCCAAGGTCACCACTGGGACACCCTTGACTGGCTTGTGCCACAGTCTTTGCAGTTCGATCTTTAAATCCTCATATCGTGTCATCTATTATTATTATTGACACAAAAGCACAGTATGTCACAGCAAATGAGATGTATATGCTGGATTTCGTATCACAAAATCATAAGTCAAACGCTTCCCAAGCGTCTAGGACTGTGTGATGTATGTTCTTGTAGGTTTTGTCGGGCTATAGGGCCATGTTCTAGAGGCATTTCTCCTGACGTTTCGCCTGCATCTATGGCAAGCATCCTCAGAGCTTCAGCAGAGAGCTCTTTGCCCCATCCCAGTCATTCCACGGATATATAAACCCATTTTCCTATTTCCAACAGACCTCACTACCTCTGAGGATGCTTGCCATAGATGCAGGCGAAACGTCAGGAGAAATGCCTCTAGAACATGGCCCTATAGCCCGAAAAAACCCACAAGAACCTAGTGATTCCAGCCATGAAAGCCTTCGACAATGTGTGATGTATTTTCGAATGATGCGCGCAGATCCAAGCCAGATGGCCTTTTGCAGTTGACAGATCGGGATTTTGTCGATGTTTATTGTTTCCAAATGCCGGCTGAGATCTTTTGGCACGGCACCCAGTGCGCCCATGACCACTGGGACCACCTGGACTGGTTGATGCCAGAGCCTTTGCAATTCGATTTTGAAGTCTTCATATTATTATTATTATTATTATTATTATTATTATTTGGAAAGCACTGCTTTACACCTGTACCTTTAAGGGTTGGCCTGCAAACCGCCCTTTAGAAGGGTATAACCCATTATGGACGAGCCCTGCGGTACTCCCTTATGGCAAACACGGCTTGTGTGCTCAAGATACCGCCCTGATGATAGGCTCTTAACCATTTGGTTCGCAAGGCAGGGGCCTCGGCCACCGTCCCCACCATTCAAGGGCAGAGCGAATGCCTCCAACTGGGACAAGCTTGCTGGCAGCCCATTAAACATTAACCCCGGTGTCGTTTTGTTCCATTTTTGACAGCCCTGGCAGGGTGTTACCTGGGTTGGGTGGGGTTTGGCCTTTTCTTGCTACTTATATTGCCACTTTAAATATAGAATAATTGCATCTAGGAGACACACACACATATATACACACACATATAAAGAGACTTGAACTTTCTGACCGTAGAGATGTCCAACAGTGGAACTCATTGCTTCGGATTCCACTGGACGTTCCTTCTTTGGAGGCTTTCAAACAAAGGCTGGATGGCCATCTGTTGGGGTGGCTTTAATTGTGCTTTTCTGCATGCCAGAATAGGGCTGGACTACATGGCTTTTGGGATCTCTTCTGACTCTCTGATTCTAAGTGATGTTAGTGCTTTTCTCGACCCATCAGAAAGCATAAACACCACTATTGCATCCAATTTTGGAGCATTCTGCAATGTTCTCGAATTATATTCCCAAATCCAGACATCTCTACAACCTGAAATGCCTCTGGTCCCATGCGTTTTGGATAAGGGGGGCTCAAACTAAAGTGATGGGAATCGTAGTCCCACAGATTAGGAGGGATCTCAAGAATGCCAGAAAGGGAGAAGTCTCCAATTTTGAGCCAAGGTAACAAGCTGTCTACTCATAAAGAGCAATTTGGAGACATTGGTTCCTTCAAAACACAGAGAGCATAAGAAGTTTACTGGATGAAAGTGATGGGAATTGTAAGCCTACGTATTTGGAGAGTGCTTGGTTGGGGATAGGTGCTCCAAAGCTCTCCCACTTTGGCCCAGGATGAGCATGCTTTGAGCTCCAAATAGAACAAAGTTGAGACATTGGTTCCTTCCAAAAACAGGGAAGATAAGTGAGACTCAACCTAAATTGATGGGATTTGTGGTCCCAATGCATTTGGAGAATGCTTGGTTAGGGAATAATGCCCAAGAGGTCTCCAACTTTGGCCCAAGGTAGCAAAGCTTTCTACTCAAAGGAGAGCAACTCGGAGAAGTCGGTTTCTTCGGAAAACAGAAGGGATTAGGGAAATGCAATCTAAAGCGATGGGAATTGTAGTCCCATGTATTTGGAGAGTACTTAGTTGGTAAAGGGAATTGGGTTGTTGTAGGTTTTTTTGGGCTATATGGCCATGTTCTAGAGGCATTCTCTCCTGACATTTCGCCTGCATCTATGGCAAGCATCCTCAGAAGGGAATTGGTTCCTTCCAAAAACAGAGGAAATAAGAGAGACTGCACCAAAGGTAATGGGAATTGTAGTTCCATGTATTTTGAGACCATTCAACTGGGGATGGATGTGGGACAGGTCTCCCCTTTAGCCCAAGGTGGCAAGCTTTCCACTCAAAGGAGAGTAACTCGGAGACATTGGTTCCTTCCAAAAACAGAGGGAATGAGAGAGATTCAACCTAAAGTAATGGGAAATGTAGTCCCATGTACTTGGAGAGCATTCAATTGGGGATGGATACAGGAAAGGTCTCCCACTTTGGCCCAAGAGGGTAGGTTTTCCGCTCAAAGGAGAGCAACTTGGAGACATCGGTTCCTTCCAAAAACAGAGGGAATTAGAGAGACTCAACCTAAAGTAATGGGAAATGTAGTCCCATGTATTTGGAGAGCAATAAATTGGAGATGGATACAGGAAAGGTCTCCCACTTTGGCCCAAAGCGGCAAGCTTTCTGTTCAAAGAAGAGCACCTTGGAGATGTCGGTTCCTTCCAAAAACAACAGGAATAAGAGAGACTCAACCTAAAATAATGGGAATTGTAGTCCCACATATCTGGAGAGCAATAAATTGGGGGTGGATGTAGAAAAAGTCTCCCATTTTGGCCTCAAGTGTCATGCTTTCTGCTCAAAGGAGAGCAACTCAGAGACATCGGTTCCTTCCAAAAACAGAGGGAATGAGAGAGATTCAACCTAAAGTAATGGGAAGTGTAGTACCGTGTACTTGGAGAGCATTCAGCTGGGGATGGATGTGGGAAAGGTCTCCCACTTTGGCTCAAGGTGGCACGTTTTCTGCTTAAAGGAGAGCAACAGGGAGACATGGGTTCCTTCCAAAAACAGAGGGAATCAGAGAAACTGAACCTAAAGTAATGGGAAATGTAGTCCCATGTATTTGGAGAGCAATAAATTGGAGATGGATACAGGAAAGGTCTCTCACTTTGGCCCAATGTAGCATGCTTTCTGTTCAAAGAGCACCTCAAAGATGTCAGTTCCTTCCAAAAACAACAGGAATAAGAGAGACTCAACCTAAAATAATGGGAATTGTAGTCTCACATATCTGGAGAGCAATAATTGGGGATGGATGTAGAAAAAGTCTCCCATTTTGGCCCAAAGTGGCATGCTCTTTCCATTTAAAAAGGAGCAACTCGGACATGTTGGTTCCTCCCGTAAACAGAGGGGATAAGGGAAAGTCACCCTAAAGTGATGGGAATTGTAGTCCCATGTTGTGTGGAAAGTGCTTGGTTGGGAAAGGAAACAGAGAGAATAAGAGAGACTCAGCCTAAAGTAATGGGTATTGTAACCCCACGTATTTGGAGAGAATTCAATTGAGGATGGATGAGGGAAAGGTCTCCTACTTTGGCCCAGTGTGGCAAGCTTTCCATTAAAAGAGGAGCAATTTGGACACATTGATTCCTCCAGAAAACAGAGGGGATAAGGGAAAGTCACCCCAAAGTAATGGGAATTGTAGTCCCACGTATTTGGAGGGCAATCAATTGCGGATGGATGTGAGAAAGATCTCCCACTTTGGCCCAAGGTGTCATGCTTTCTGCTCAAAGTAAAGCGACTCGGAGACTTCATTCCTTCCAAAATCAGAAGGAATAAGAGCGACTCAACTTAAAGCGATGGGAATTGTAGTCCTACGTATTTGGAGAGCAATCAATTGAGGATGGAAGTGGGAAAGATCTCCCACTTTGGCCCAAGGTGTCATGCTTTCTGCTCAAAATAAAGCGACTCGGAGACTCGGAAATCAGAAGGAATAAGAGAGACTCAACTTAAAGCGATGGGAATTGTAGTCTCATGTACTTGGAAAGTGCTCGGTTGGGGAAGGCTTCCAGAAAGGTCTCCCACTTTGGCCCAAGGTGGCAAGTTTTCCGCTCCAAGGAGAGCAACTCGGAGACGTGGGTTCCTTCCGAAAACAGAAGGGGAAATTGTTGGGCGTTTAACTTTCCCCGACGAGTTTTGGAAATCCACCTTGTTCCACATCAAGTGGGACCTTCTTCTTCTTCTCCCGAAAGGGCCCCCTCCTCCTCCGTCCGGTGCCCCCCCCCCCCCCCCGCCTCCCTTTCCACCCTCGACGCTGTCCGTCTGAGTCGTCCTCCTGTCTTGCACCTTGGGAGGAAACTGGCAGCTGGGACAGGAGCATCTTTATGCTCGCAGCCGGGAAGCCCAGGTCTTCGCACCCGGCCCACCGAGCCGCACACAAAGCCCCGAGTGTTTGGTGCCGGCCCCCCTGGCCCTCTCCGGCTAGGCCCAGCGGCCTGGAAAAGACACAGGCCTCCGTGTTGGTTTAATAATGTATGGATATATATAAAGCGACTCCAAGCAACCGGGCCAGGAGACGGATGTTTTCAGGGAAACCGAGTGAGGATGTGAGGAAGGAGGGACCAGGCGGTGGACCAGCCAGCCCAGGCCCAGTGTGGCCCCACTGATCGGCTACTGTGCAAGGAAATAAAATAAAATAAAATAAAATATAAGCCAAAGTAAAGTAAAATATAATATGAAATATAACGTGAAATACAATTAAATAAAATATTTAAAAATAAATACATAAATTATACAGAAATATTAAATGTAAAATGTAAAATATAAAACAAAACAAAGTAAAATATAATCATAGAATAAAAGAGTTGGAAGAGACCTCATGGGCCATCCAGTCCAACCCCAGTCTGCCAAGAAGCAGGAATATTGCATTCAAATCACCCCTGACAGATGGCCATCCAGCCTCTGCTTAAAAGCTTCCAAAGAAGGAGCCTCCACCACACTTCGTGGCAGAGAGTTCCACTGCTGAACAGCTCTCACAGTCAGGAAGTTCTTCCTCGTGTTCAGATGGAATCTCCTCTCTTGTAGTTTGAAGCCATTGTTCCCTTGCATCCTAGTCTCCAGGGAAGCAGAAAACAAGCTTGCTCCCTCCTCCCTGCGGCTTCCTCTCACATATTTATACATGGCTATCATATCTCCTCTCAGCCTTCTCTTCTTCAGGCTAAACATGCCCAGCTCCTTAAGCCACTCCTCATAGGACTTGTTCTCCAGACCTTTGATCATTTTAGTCGCCCTCCTCTGGACACATTCCAGCTTGTCAATATCTCTCTTGAATTGTGGTGCCCAGAATCTATATCTATATAAATAATCTATATAAATAAAAATGTAATGTTCGTTTGTGGGATTGACGGAACTCAAAAACCACTGGACGAACTGAATTTGGACACAAGACACCTAACAGTCCAATTTATGTCCTCCACTCAAAAAAAACTGATTTTGTCATTTGGGAATTGTTGTTGCTGGGATTTATAGTTTACCTACAATCAAAGTGCATTCTGAACTCCACCAATGATGGAACTGGGTCAAACTTAGCACACAGGGCTCCCATGACCAACAGAAAAAAATGGAAAGGTTTGGTGGACATTGACCTTGAGTTTGGGAATTATAGTTCACCCACATCCAGAGAGCACTGTGGACTCAAACACTGATGGGTCTGGACCAAACTCTACACGAATACTCAATATGCCCAAATGTGAACACTGGTGGAGTTTGGGGAAAATAGAATCTTGACATTTGGGAGTTGTCGTTCTTGGGATTTGTAGTTCACCTACAATCACAGAGCATTCTGAATCCCACCAATGATAGAATTGGGCCAAACCTCCCACACAGAACCCCCATGACCACCAGAGTGGGCCGCAGCAACACGTGGCAGGGGATGGCTTTGTTCATTCGTTCAGTCGTTTCCGACTCTTCGTGACCTCATGGACCAGCCCACGCCAGAGCTCCCTGTCGGCCGTCACCACCCCCAGCTCCTTCAAGGTCAGTCCAGTCGCTTCAAGGATGCCATCCATCCATCTTGCCCTTCTTTGGCCCCTCTTCCTTTTGCCTTCCACTTTCCCCAGCATCATTGCCTTCTCTAGGCTTTGCTGTCTCCTCATGATGTGGCCAAAGGACTTCAACTTTGTCTCTCGTCTCCTTCCCTCCAGTGAGCAGTCGGGCTTTATTTCCTGGAGGATGGACTGGTTGGATCTTCTCGCAGTCCAAGGCACTCTCAGCACTTTCCTCCAACACCACAGCTCAAAAGCATCTCTCTTCCTTCGCTCAGCCTTCCCTAAGGTCCAGCTCTCACATCCGTAGGTGACTACAGGGAAGACCATGGCTTTGACTAGGCAATGGATCTTTGTTGCCAGTCTGATGTCTCTACTCTTTACTATTTTATCGAGACTGGACATTGCTCTCCTCCCAAGAAGGAAGCGTCTCCTGATTTCCTGGCCACAGTCTGCATCTGCAGTCACCTTTGCAGCTAATCTTTCTATATAATATATACTATTTACTATTTACTATATAATATAGTATAGTAAAATATAAAATAAAATAAAATAGGAAATAGGAATAAAATATTTTCCCCGTCTCTTCTTCTCTTCCAAATTAGTCTTTTCTCCTGGATTGATCTGCACTATAGAACTTACATCTGCACGGTAGACTTACTACCGTCGCTTTGATCAAGAGATAAAAGCAGGATGTAAATAAATATATGGATACCATATTTCTTCTATTCTAAAATGCCAGATTACGAGAGGCACACTCATATCAGTATCATGAAATGAAATACTGGGCACCACAATTAAAGGGAGATGTTGACAAGCTGGAATGTGTCCAGAGGAGGGCGACTAAAATGACAAAGGGTCAGGAGAACAAGCCCTATGAGGAGCAGCTTAAAGAGCTGGGCATGTTTAGCCTGAGGAAGAGAAGGCTGAGAGGAGATATGATGAGGGCCATGGATCAAGAGGTGAGGGGATGAAATACTGAGCACGACAAATGAAGTGAAATGTTGACAAGCTGGAATGTGTCCGGAGGAGGGCGACTAAAGCGACCAAGAGTCTGGAGAACAAGCCCTATGAGGAGCAGCTTAAAGAGCTGGGCATGTTTAGTCTGAGGAAGAGAAGGCTGAGAGGAGACATGATAGCCATGTATAAGTATGTAAGAGGAAGTTATGGAGAAGAGAGAGCAAGCTTGTTTCGGCTGCCCTGGAGACTAGGACGCAATGGAACCATGGCTTCAAACAACAGGAAAGGAGATTCCATCTGAACATTAGGAAGAACCTCCTCACTGTGAGAGCCGTTCAACAATGGAACTCTCTGCCCTGGAGTGTGGTGGAGGCTCCTTCTTTGGAGGCTTTTAAACAGAGGCTGGATGGCCATCTGTCGGGGGTGCTTTGAATGCAATTTCCTGCTTCTTGGCAGAATGAGGTTGGACTGAATGGCCCACGAGATCACTGTTCAGAAGTGGAACTCTCTGCTCTGGAGTGTGGTGGAGGCTCCTTCTTTGGAGGCTTTTAAGCAGAGGCTAGATGGCCATCTGTCGGGGGTGCTTTGAATGCAATTTTCCTACTTCTTGGCAGAATGGGGTTGGACTGGATGGCCCGCAAGATCACTGTTCAGCAGTGGAACTCTCTGCCCCGGAGTGTAGTGGAGGCTCCTTCTTTGGAGGCTTTTAAACAGAGGCTGGATGGCCATCTGTCGGGGGTGCTTTGAATGCAAATTTCCTGCTTCTTGGCAGAATGAGGTTGGACTGGATGGCCCACAAGAACACTGTTCAGAAGTGGAACTCTCTGCCCCGGAGCCTCCTTCTTTGGAGGCTTTTAAACAGAGGCTGGATGGCCATCTGTCGGGGGTGCTTTGAATGCAAATTTCCTGCTTCTTGGCAGAATGAGGTTGGACTGGATGGCCCACAAGATCACTGTTCAGAAGTGGAACTCTCTGCCCTGGAGTGTGGTGGAGGCTCCTTCTTTGGAGGCTTTTAAGCAGAGGCTGGATGGCCATCTGTCGGGGGGTGCTTTGAATGCAATTTCCTGCTTCTTGGCAGAATGGGGTTGGACTGGATAGCCCATGAGGTCTCTTCCAACTCTAGGATTCTATATATATGGGCTGCGATTCTAAGATATACCCTATTTTCCATTCCATATGCATCTTAAAATCAAATAAATATGGTAATATAATGATAGAATTCTGTAATTTTTATCCTAAGGAATACGGGATCCGATGGCATTAATTCTCTACATGGCAGCGTGGATAAGGGCCTCAATTTTGGATTTGGGGGAATTTCTGGAGAAGGGGTGCTCCACCTGTGCAGCCACGATGGCATGTTATCCAAACAGGGGAGGGCTGCCCAAGCCATCCCCTCTCCTTCCTGTTCCATTACCTGAAAATGCCACCTTGGTCTTTTTTGCAAGCCTTTCTGCCTCTCTTTGCTTTTGCCACCTGCCTGTGGTTAGGACTTTCCACTTGCCGACCACGCTTCCACGCCGAGGCATTAAATGCGAATATTGTGCTGAAACAGAAGCACTTATTGCCTCGGAAAATGAACTTACATAAGCAGACCGGGGCCCAAGAAGCATCACTTTATACTCCCCGACTGTTTACTTTCCTCCATTTGTTCCTCTTCTCTCCTGAGTCTTCTTTTGCTCTCATCTTATTCAACAGCTGCTCAACTTATAATAATAATAATAATTATTATTATTATTATTATTTATATACCGCTCTATCTCCTCGTATATAGGTTATGTTTTCCGTCGTTTCAAATGTGTACAGTTGAACTGCTTCCGGGTACAGCTACACGACAGAATTAATGCAGTTTGATACCACTAACGACCATGGCCCAATGCTGGGATTTGAAGCGTGTAAAACTACAACTCCCAGGAAACACAGAAGTGATTCCCCCCCCACTGCTATGGAATCCTGGGATTTGTAGTTTGGTGAGGCATCAGTCCTCTTTGGCAGAAAAGGCAAAAGACCTTGGAAAACTACAATTCCCAGGATACATAGCACTGATCTTTTCCCCCACGCTGCTATGGAATCCTGGGATTTGTAGTTGGTGAGGCACTAGACTGCTTTAGCAGAGAAGGTGAAAGACCTTCGAAAACTACAACTCCCATGAAACAGAACTGATTTTTCTCCCACTGCTATGGAATCCTGGGATTTGTAGTCTGGAGTGTCACCAGCCCACTTTGGCAGAGAAGACGAAAGAACTTAGAAAACTACAACTCACAGGATACACAGCACTGAAAAAAATTTTCTCCCCCACTACTATGGAATCCTTGGATTTGTAGTTTTGTGAGGCACCAGCCCTCTTTGACAGAGAAGGCAAAAGACCTTGGAAAACTACAATTCCCAGGATACATAGTACTGTTTTTTTCCTCCCCCATTGGTATGGAATCCTGGGATTTGTAGTCCGGTGTGAAACCAGCCCTCTTTGGCAAAGAAGGGAAAATGCATTGGAAAACTACAACACCCAGGATACATAGCACTGTTTTTTCCCCTCCCCCACTACTATGGAATCCAGGGATTTTTAGTCTGGTGTGAAACCAGCCCTTTTTGGCAATGATGCCCTTTTTGGCAAAGAAGGCAAACTACATTGGAAAACTACAACTCCCAGGATACAAAGCACTGTTCTACATCCTCACCCCCCAGCTATGAAATCCTGAGATTTGTAGTTTGGTGAGGCACCAGCCTTCTTTGGCAAAGAAGGTGAAAGACCTTCAAAAACTATAACTCCCAGTATACATAACTCCGATTTTATCCCTTACTCACTGCTATGAAATCCTGGGATTTGTAGTTTGATGAGGCAGTAGCTCTCTTTGGCAGAGAAGGTGAAATACCTTGGAAAACGATAACTCCCAGGATACATACCACTGATCCCCCTACTATGGAATCCTGGGATTTGTAGTTTGGTGAGGCACCAGCTCTCTTTGGAAGAGAAGGCGAAATACCTTGGAAAACTACAACTCCCAGGATACATAGCACTGGTCCCCGCCCTGCCCTGCCCCCCCCCCCCCCCCGCTATGGAATCCTGGGATTTGTAGTTTGGTGAGGCACCAGCCCTCTTTGGCAGTGAAGGCAAAAGACCTTGGAAAACTACAACTCCCAGAATACATAGCACTGATTTTTCTCCCACTGCTATGGATTCCTGCGATTTGTAGTCTGGAGTGGAACCAGGCCTCTTTGGCAGAGAAGACAAAAGAACTTAGAAAACTGCAACTCACAGGATACACAGCATTGATTTTTTTTTCTCCCCCACTACTATGGAATCCTTGGATTTGTAGTTCCGTGAGGCACCAGCCCTGTTTGACAGCAAAGGTGGAAGACCTTGGAAAACTACAACTCCCAGGATTATATAGCATCAAGCCATGGGGGTTCAAGTGGTGCCAAACTGCATTAATCCTACCGTGTGGAATGGGATGCACCCCAAGAAAATATCTGGCCAGCCTTACATTGGCAAATCCAGGATCCTTTCCTTCTTTATGCACGTTTCCTTGTTCTCGTCCATTTTTTCCCCTCCCTGCTTTTTAATAAAGTCTTTTCTAGATATTTCCTGCCTTGAAACTATAAAAATATATCCCACGTCGCTATACATTTTGGCCTCTTAATTAGATCAGGAAGGAAGAAACAGGAAAAATATAGTGCTTTGGGTCATAACATCCACACTGTAAAACCAGTGCAGTTTGACCCTACTTGAACTCAAGGCTATGGGATCCTGGGAGTTGCAGTTTTCCAAGGCCTCAAAACAAGAGAGCCGGTGCCTCCCCAAACTAGAAATCCCAGCATCCCATAGCAGATGCATCCCAAAACATGTAAACACATGGAAAGTATAACGTGTGCAATAAAAGAGTAGTATATTTATGTAACTCTAGCAACGTCAATATTAGGTCATATCAAAGCCGGACTTATTACAGACCATTGTATATAACTTCTAGATTTTTACAATGGGTTTTGACCTGGCATAAAGGGGTTGCATTGGATGGCCATCTGTTAGGAAGGCTTTAGTTGTGTCTTTTGACCTGGCATAAATGGGTTGGATTGGATTGCCATCTGTCAGGAAGGCTTTTATTGTGTCTTTAGGCCTGGCAGCAGGGGGTTGGATTGAATGGCCATCTGTTGGGAAGGCTTTTCTTGTGTCTTTCTGCCTAGCAGAAGGGGATTGGACTGGATGGCCCTTGGAGTCTTTTCCAACCATATTGTTATATGATCCAACAGAGACTAGATAGTCATCTGTCTGGAGGGCTTCAGTTGTACCTTTCTGCCTGGCAGCAGGGGGTTGGACTGGATGGGCATCTGTTGGGAAAACTTTGGTTGTGTCTTTTGGCCTGGAATAAAGCAGTTGGATTGGATGGCCATTTGTCAGGAAAGCTTTAGTTGTGTCTTTTGGCCTGGCAGAAAGGGGTTGGACTGGATGGTCATCTGTCTGGAGGACTTTGGTTTTGTCTTTCTGCCTGGCAGAAGGGGGTTGGATTGGCTGGATGCCTGTTGGGAAGACTTTAATTGTGTCTTTGGCCTGACATAAGGCAGTTGGATTGGATGGCCATCTGTTGGGAAGGCTTTGGTTGTGTCTTTTGGCCTGGCAGAAAGGGTTGGATTGGATGGCCATCTGTTGGGAAGGCTTTGGTTGTGTCTTTTTACCCTGCAGGTGGAGGCTGGACTGGTTGACCATCTGTTTGGAAGGCTTTGGTTTCATATTTTTGCCTGGCAAAAAGGGATTGGATTGGATGGCCCTTGGAGTCTTTTCAATATTGACCTTGAAAAACTACAACAGTTCCAACAGAGACTGGATGGCCATCTGTCTGGAGGACTTTGATTGTGTCTTTTTGCCTGGCAGAAAGGATTAGAATGGATAGCCATCTGTTGGGAAGGCTTTGGTTGTGTCTTTAGGCCTGGCAGAAGGGGGTTGGATTGGATGACTATCTCTTGGGAAGGCTTTGGTTGAGCCTTTAGGCCTGGCAGAAAGGGGTTGGATTGGATGACCATCTGTTGGGAAGGCTTTGGTTGTGTCTTTTGGTCTGACAGGATAAGTTAGATGGTCATCTGTCGGGAAGGCTTTGGTTGTGTCTTTTTGCCTGGCAGAAAGTGGTTGGAATGGATGGCCATCTGTTGGGAAGGCTTTTATTATATCTTTAGGCCTGGTAGCAGTGGGTTGGACTGGATGGGCATCTGTCGGGAAGGCTTTGGTTGCATCTTTTTGCCTGGCAGAAAGGGATTGGACTGTATGGCCCTTGGAGTCTTTTCCAACCATATTGATATATGTTCCAACAGAGACTGGATGGCCATCTGTCTGGAGGACTTTGGTTGGGTCTTTCTGCCTAGCAGAAGGGGCTTGGATTGGATGACCATCTGTCAGGAAGGCTTTGGTTGTGTCTTTCTGCCTGACAGAAAGACTGGATGGCCCTTGGGGTCTCTTCCAACTCCAGCATCCTTTGATCCTTGGGAGTGTTGTTCCTCAATCACAATTTTGCTCTTTGATTTCAATGACGTCCTCATCCAATCGAGGCTTATATATAATTTCCTGCCAATCCAAGGAATCCTGGAGTTTTTGCCCAGGGCAAGGCAGGGCCACTCCTGCGGGCCACTTGCCCCCCTTGCCCCCCTTGGGATCTAACTGGGTGAGGCCTTTGCTCTCCAGAAGGAAGGCCCGCTTCCTGAGCAACAAGCCCATCTGTCATGGAAGTGACGGAGGAGGAGGAGGAGGAGGAGGAGGAGGAGGAGGAGGCAGTGGTGACGGGGCCGGTCCCGGCTGCCTGCCGCATCAGCAGCATGAAAGGCGCCTTTGTAGTCTCTGGCTCTCCGTGCCAGGAGCCAGGGGAAAGGGCAGGGTGGTGTGCCCTCCCGACGGTTATTTATAACCGACAGCAGGTATTCCACGTCCCCACCCAGCCCCACTGCCAGACCAAAGGCAAACTCACCTGATCCGGCAAGGACCAAACGCCAACCCTCCGAAATTGCCAGTTCGTCCTCTGTCTTCCCACTGTTCCGTCCGATTTTAAAATGTCCCGGCTTCTACCTCCGACTTCCTCCTTGGTTGGCTTCTCTTGCTGCAAACAGCTCCAAAGTAGCAAGTGCTCCATTGATTTTCCCAGGAAGGGTGCATTTCCACGAGACATGGTGGGAATGAGAGACAGGGCCTTCTCAGTGTTGGCCCCTCAACTGTGGAACTCCCTCCCTAGTTGGATTCAATCAGCCTCTTGTGAACAAGTGAAAACTTGGCTTTGGTAACAAGCCTTTGGCAGATTATAATTATCCGTGCAATAGAGTTGGAATTGGTCCCGGACTGATGAAAATTATCATTTGGATCTATGCACAATAGTCATCTAATTATTACATACATTACATAGATATATAAACCCATTTTTCCTAGTCCCAACAGACCTCACTACCTCTGAGGATGCTTGCCATAGATGCAGGCGAAACGTCAGGAGAAAAATTGCCTCCAGAACATGGCCATATAGCCCGGAAAAACCTACAACAACCCATTACATACATTGTTATTAATTGCTTTTAGTTGTTGTTGTTTAGGCATGGAATAATGCCAAGTATGTAAGCCACCCTGAGTCCCCTTCGGGGCGAGATATCGGGGATATCAATGATATAATAAATAAATAAATAATATGAGTCCATACTATCATATCATTCCAGTTCAAACCAGATAATGTGGGATTTTATTCAGCTGTGTGGAAGGGGGCCTATGTTACCATGTTACTATGTTACTATGTTACCATGTTACTATGTTACCATATCACCTACAGCAGTGCAATGCAACTGTTTGGTCTGCTTCTGACATGATAAATAAATAACCTACAGCAGTGGTTCCCAACCTTTTTTTTTTTTTAACCAGGGACCACTTGACCAGGGACCACTTAAACAGGGACCACTTTGACCAGGGACCACTTTGACCAGGGACCACTTAAACAGGGACCACTTTGACCAGGGCCTACTGCTATCAGGGTCCACTTGACCAGGGTCGAGTTAAACAGGGTCCCCTTGACCAGGGACCACTCTGACCAGGGCCCACTTTGATTGGGGATCACTTAACCAGGGATCACTTTGACCAGGGCCCACTTCTATCAGAGTCCACTTGACCAGGGCCCACTTTGATCAGGGCCCACTTGACCAGGGCCCACTTCGATCAGGGTCCACTTGACCAGGGTCCACTTAAACAGGGTCCTCTTGACCAGGGGCCACTCAGACCAGGGCCCACTTTAATCAGGGCCCACTTTGATCAGGGTCCACTTGACCAGGGACCACTTTGATCAGGGTCCACTTGACCAGGGACTACTAAACCAGGGACCACTTTGACCAGGGTCCATTTAACAAGGGCCCACTTTGATCAGGGTCCACTTGACCAGGGACCACTTTGACTAGGGCCAACTTTGACCAGGGCCCACTTTGACTAGGGCCCACTTTGATCAGGGTCCACTTGACCGGGGGCCCCTTTGACCAGGGGCCACTTTGACCAGGGACCACTTTGACCAGGGACCACTTAAACAGGGATCACTTAACTGGAGACCACTTTGACCAGGGACCACTGTCCAACATTAGTACTAAAAGGGGGAGGGGTTGGTCAGCTCTGCAGAAAGGAGAAGAAATTAAATACAGGGGAACTCCAGACAAGAAACAATCAGGGACAGGTAATCACCTCTCAGCAAAGGATTCCCCCAGGCAGTAACAAGCCCTACCTAAAAACTGTCAGGCCATCAAACGCTAATCAAGGTGGCCAATTGAAACATCCACACCTAGCTCCAACAGACAAGAGTTCTTTCTTCCACCCTGGACATTCCCCAGTCATCACAACTTCTGAGGATGCCTGCCATAGATGCAGGTGAAACGTCAGGAGAGAATGCTTCTAGAACATGACCATATAGCCTGAGAAACCTACAAGAACCCAGTGATTCCGGCCATGAAAGCCTTTGACAATACATGGAATTAAAATGAATTAAATAACTAAATAAAGAGGAAGGAGGTTTGTGGACTGGGTTTTTGTGAAATATACGTCTCGAAATCTTGTAGTCTTAATTATAATTGACCAGCGGGATGTGGAATATATCAACTGCCCTCAAGTTAATTCGATTCCTGGAGATGCCACCTCCAAGTTACTCTATCACTAACAGGATGCCAGCGCCTATTCCAAAAACAGCAGAAATAATGGGAAATCTAATTCCGGAAACTTGGCAACTTTAATTGCAAATCATCCACAAGATTTTCCATCACCTTCTTCTGGAGATTCTACAAATGGGAGAACTCCAAGTCACGCTATCACTGTGATTCTCAACCTTCCTAATGCCGCGACTCCTTAGCACAGTTCCTTATGTTGTGTTGATCCCCAACCATAACATTATTTCTGTTGCTACTTCATAATTCTAATTTTGCTCCTGTTATGAATCATCATGTATATATCTGATATGCAGGATGTATTTTCATTCACTGGATCACATTTGGTACAAATACCCGATATGCCCAAATTTGAATACTGGTGGGATGGGGGGTTGATATTGTCATTTGGGAGTTGTAGTTGCTGGGATTTATAGTTCACCTACAATCAAAGAGCATTCTGAACTCCACCAACGATGGAATTGAACCAAACTTGACACACAAAACTCTCACAACCAACAAAAAACACTGGAAGGGTTTGGCGGGTATTGATCTTGAGTTTGGGAGTTGTAGTTCGCCTATATCCAGAGAGCACTGTGGACTCAAACAATGATGGATCTGGATCAAACTTAGTACAAATACTCAATATGCCTAAATGTGAGCACTGGTGGAGTTTGGGGAAATTAACCTTGACATTTGGGAGTTGTAGTTGCTGGGATTTATAGTTCACTTACAATCAAAGCGCATTCTTAACTCCAGCAAGGATGGAATTGAACCAAACTTGGCACACAGAACTCTCACGACCAACAGAAAATACTGGAAGGGTTTGGTGGACATTGACCTTGAGTTTGGGAGTTGTCGTTCACTTACATCCAGAGTACACTGTGGACTCAAATAATGATGGATCTGGACCAAGTTGGCACGAAAACTCAATATGCCTAAATGTGAATACTGGTGGCATTTGGGGAAAATTGACCTTGACATTTTGGTGTTATTGTTGTTCATTCGTTCAGTCGTCTCCGACTCTTCGTGACCTCATGGACCAGCCCACGCCAGAGCTCTCTGTCGGCCGTCACCACCCCCAGCTCCTTCAAGGATGCCATCCATCCATCTTGCCCTTGGTCGCCCCCTCTTCCTTTTGCCTTCCACTTTCCCCAGCATCATTGTCTTCTCTAGGCTTTGCTGTCTCCTCGTGATGTGGCCAAAGGACTTCAACTTTGTCTCTAGTCTCCTTCCCTCCAGTGAGCAGTCGGGCTTTATTTCCTGGAGGATGGACTGGTTGGATCTTCTCACAGTCCAAGGCACTCTCTGAACTTTCCTCCAACACCACAGTTCAAAAGCATTTATCTTCCTTCGCTCAGCCTTCCCTAAGCTCTCACATCCGTAGGTTATTACAGGGTTATAATTACAGGGTTATTACAGGGTTGGAGTTGTAGTTTCTGGGATTTATAGTTCACCTACAATCAAAGACCACTTGGAACCCCACCAACAATAGAATTGGGTCAAATTTCCCACACAGAACCCCCATCACCAACAGAAAATAGTGTGTTTTCTGATGGTTTTTGGTGACCCATCTGAAATCCCTCTTGCGACCCCCTCAGGGGTCCCAACCCCCAGGTTGAGAAACACTGCTCTATACCATGGACTGAGCCTAGAGCAGGACTGGGCCAACTCTGGCCCTCCAGAAACCCCATGACCAACGGAAAATACTGTGATTTCTGATGGTCTTTGACGACCCCTCTGACATCCCCTTGCAACTCCCCCAAGGGTCCCAACCCCCAGGTTGAGAAACGCCGCTCTATACCATGGACTGAGCCTAGAGCAGGACTGGCCCAACTCTGGCCCTCCAGAACCCCAATGACCAACAGAAAATACTGTGTTTTCTCGTGGTTTTTGGCGGCCCCTCCGAGATCCCTCTTACGACCCCCTCAGTGGTCCTGACCCCCAGGTTGAGAAATGCTGCCCTATCACCAGTAGGATTAAAGTGCTTATTTCAAAAGAAGCAAAAGTGGGAATCTGCCCAAACACACAGGAAATCTGTATAGTTCCAACAGACCTCACTACCTCTGAGGATGCTTGCCATAGATGCAGGCAAAATGTCAGGAGAGAATGTCTCTAGACCAGTGGTTCTCAATCTTCCTAATGCAGTGACCCCTTAATAAAGTTCCTCATGTTGTGGTGACCCCCAACCATAAAATTATTTGCCTTGCTACTTCATAACTGTTATTTTGCTACTGTTATGAATTGTAATGTAAATATTGGATATGCAGGATGTATTTTCATTCACTGGACCACATTTGGCACAAATACCCAATACGCCCATATTTCAATACTGGTGGGGTTGATTTTGTCATTTGGGAGTTGTAGTTGCTGGAATTTATAGTTAACCTATAATCAAAGAGCATTCTGAACTCCACCAACAAACAATGGAATTGAACCAAAATTGGCAAACAGAACTCCCATTAGAAAACACTGGCAGTTTGGTGAGAATTGGCCTTGAGTTTTGGAGTTCTAGTTCACCTACATCCAGAGAGCATTGTGGACTCAAAGAATGTTGGAGCTGGACCAAACTTGGCACGAATATTCAATATGCCCAAATATGAACACTGATGGATTTTGGGGGAAATAGACTTCACATTTGGGAGTTGTATTTGCTAGGATGTATAGTTCACCTGCAGCAAAAGAGTATTCTGAACCCCACCAATGACAGAATTGGGCCAAACTTCCCACACAGAACCTTCATGACCAACAGAAAATATTGTGTTTTCTGATGGTCTTTGGTGACCCCTTTGACACCCACTGGAGACCCTCCCAGGGGTCCCGACCCCTAGGTTGAGAACCACTGCTCTAGACCATGGCCATTGGTTGTTGGTTGTTCATTCGTTCAGTCGTCTCCGACTCTTCGTGACCTCATGGACCAGCCCACGCCAGAGCTCCCTGTAGGCCGTCACCACCCCCAGCTCCTTCAAGGTCAGTCCAGTCACTTCAAGGATGCCATCCATCCATCTTGCCCTTGGTCGGCCCCTCTTCCTTTTGCCTTCCACTTTCCCCAGCATAATTGTCTTTTCTAGGCTTTCCTGTCTCCTCATGATGTGGCCAAAGTACTTCAAAGTACTTCTCCAGCAAAGGATCACCGCCTTGTTGTGGCGCTGGAGCTTGAGCACCTCAATGATGTCATGAGCGAAACCGTGAAGGGCCACCCAAGACGGGACGGTCGTGGCAGAGAGGTCAGACCAAGCGTGATCCCTGGGGAAGGCAACGGCAAACCACCCCAGTATCCTTGCCAAGAAAACTAAATGGACCAGTACAACCATGGCCATATAGCCCGAAAAAACCTACAACACCCAGCATAGGAAATCTAATTCCTGGTGCCCTTTTATTTTCTTTTGTTTGCACATAACAAAGCAGGCCTGAGTTTGGGCGCTGCACCCGAGGCCTGTGAGAAAGAGGTGTCCTTCTTGTCGGCAAACTCTGTCCCGGCAAAGATGGCTTCGGCGATGATCCCTCCATTCATAACCTGGGTGTTGCCCCCCTTTTCCCACAGCCCAGGCCTGGGGCGAAAGGGCCACATCCGGCTAGGCGAGGCGCTTTGCCGGCTGTGTTTGCCCTCTGCAACGCACGGCTGGGAAGGGATCCCTCGTGGCAAAGCAAACAGATTGAATTGCACAGAGCAAGTCGAGGGGAAGCTAGGTGGAGCGCCGTGTCCGTTGCCACCTCCGAGGCACAACAACAAAAGACCCAAAGGGTGTGGGATCAGGATGCCGGGGATCCTGGTGGGGGCCCGTGGGATTTCCATTCACGGGGGTGAAAAGTACCCAAATCTTAATCCTCCTTTGCAAATATTTCCTTGTGCGAGTAGAGGTCATCTCCCTCCTAGGGTTACTACTTTCATTGTTGGGTTGCCACATCTCTGGTCTTGAGCTTCAACTATGTAACAACGTTAGAAACATTTACTATTCCTGGTTTGGAAGTGTTATTTCCTGTTTCTTTGTGCAATCCTAACTTTGAAAGGAGTTGCTCTACTCCAGGAACTTAATTTTTGTGGCTTGCCACAAACTAGGTTGAATTGGTTGAGACTCTCAACCAGTGGTTCTCAACCTTCCTAATGCCGTGACCCCTTAATATAGTCCCTCATGTTGTGGTGACCCCCAACCATAACATTGTTTTTGTTGCTACTTCATAACAGTCATTTTGCTACAGTTATAAATCATAATGTAAATATCAGATATGCAAGATGTATTTTCATTAACTGGACCAAACTGGTTCACCTATAATCAAAGAGCATTCTGAACTCCACCAATGATGGATTTGAACCTAATTTGCCATACAGAACTCTCATGACCAACGGAAAACACCGTGGGTTTGGTGGGTATGGACCTTGAGTTTGGGAGTTGTAGTTCACCTATATCCAGAGAGCACTGTGGGCTCACGCAATGGTGGATCTGGACCAAACTTGACACAAATATTCAATATGCGCAAATGTAAACACTGGTAGAGCCTGGGGGAAAATAGACCTTGGCTTTTGGGAGTTGTAGTTGCTGGGATTTATAGTTCATTTCAATCAAAGAACATTCTGAACTCCACCAATGATAGAATTGGTTCAAACTTCCCACATGGAATCCCCATGACCATCAGAAAATACTGTGTTTTCTGATGGTCTTTGGTGACCCCTCTGACACCCGTTCGCAACCCCCTCAGGGGTCCCAACCCCCAGGTTGAGCAACACTGCTCTCAACTTTCCTAATTTCCGTAATTCTATGCAAAATAAGTCTCTCCAGAACTTTGTAGACGTGGCACAACAGGGAGATTGGTCTGTAGCTTTTTGGGTCATAACGGTCTTTGCCTGGCTTCAAGATGGCTATGATTCTTGCTTTCCTCCAGATTTTGGGGATCTGACAGGATGCAGTGCAGTTGTTGATCAGCTCCAGCAGCCAGCGCCTTGCTTTTGGGCCAAAGTTCTTGATTTGTTCCATCTGTAGATCATCCAGGCCAGCTGCTTAACCTTCCTAATGCCACAATCCCTTAATACAGTTCCTCAAGTTGTGTTGACCCCCAACCATAATATTATTTTCGTTGCTACTTCGTAACTCTAATTTTGCTACTGTTATGAATTGTAATGTAAATAGCAGATATGCAAAATGTATTTTCATTCACTGGACCAAATTTGGCACAAATACCTGATACGCCCAAATTTGAATATCAATTTTGGGATTGATTTTGTCATTTGGGAGTTGTAGTTCATGGGATTTATAGTACACCAATCAAAGAGCATTTTGAACTCCACCAATGATGGAATTGAACCAATCTTGGCACGCAGGACTCCCATGACCAACAAAAAATACTGGAAGGGTTTCTGTTTAGCTGTGTATACTTGTTGTGCGTAGTTTGAGAGTTGTAGTTCACCTATTTATTTATTTATTTGATGCATTTATTAACCGCCATTCTCAGCCCTTTAGGGCGACTACATCCAGAGAGCACTGTGGATTCAAATTATGATTGATCTGGACCAACCTTGGCATGAAACTTGACACACAGAATTCCCACGACCAACAGAAGTGGGCCTTGAACTTGAGTTTTGGAGTTGTAGTTTACCTACATCCAGAGAGCACTGTTGACTCAAACAATGATGGATCTATTCTGGACCAAACTTGGCACAGAGACTCAATATGCCCAAATGTGAACACTGGTGGAATTTGAGGAAAATTGTCCTTGACATTTGGGAGTTGTAGTTGCTGGGATTTCACCTATGATCAAAGAGCATTCTGCACCCCACCAGTGATGGAATTGAACCAAATTTGGCACACAGAACTCCCATGATCAACAGAAAATACTGGAAGGGTTTGGTGGGCCTTGACCTTGAGTTTTGGAGTTGCAGTTCACCTACATCCAGAGAGCACTGTGGACTCAAACCATGATGGATCTGGACCAAACTTGGCATGAATAATCAATATGCCCAAATGTGAACACTGGTGGAGTTTGGGGGAAATAGACCTTGACATTTGGGAGTTGTAGTTGCTGGGATTTATAGTTCACCTACAATCAAAGAGCATTTGGAACCCAACCAACTAGAGAATTCGGCCAAACTTCCCACACATAACCCCCGTGATCAACAGGAAATATTGTGTTTTCTGTTGGTCCTTGCTGACCCCTCTAACACCCCCTCATGACCCCCCCCCCCCGGGGTCTTGACCCCCATGCTGAGAAATGCTACTCTAGGAGATATTCATTGAAAAACTATAGCAAATTGTGCTACTGCAGAATTCCCCTCCTGCGAAAACAAGTGTTTGCAGTTTAATAAACTTTTTCCATGTTTTAGGGGCCATGGTGACACAGCGGGTTAAATCACTAAGCTGCAGAATTTGCTGACCAGAAGGTCGGCAGTTTGAATCCGTGGAACAGAGTGAGCTCCGACTGTTAGCTCCAGCTTCTGGCAATCTAGCAGTTCAAAACATGCAAATGTGAGTAGAGCAATAGGTACCACTTCTGTGGGAAGGTAACAGCACTCCATGCAGTCATGCCGGCCACATCACCTTAGAGGTGTCTATGGACAACGCTGACTATTTGGCATAGAAATGCAGATGAGCACCGCACCCCAGAGTTGCACTCGACTAGACTTAATGTCAAGGGAAAACCTTTACCTTTCCTTTCTATGTTTTTATGACAGAACTAATTAAGAAATGGCATTTATAACCCAGGAACAGGTATCACCCAATGTCCCTTGTTTTTAGCCTTGCGTCTGGCCCAGCCCACCTTGTTTTAAACTCTTTGCCCTTAATTTTTATTGTACTTCATACCCGGTGTTTTTATCTCACTGTGTTATTTTTCTTCTATTGTTTTTATTTTTTTTACCGCTTGTAATCTATTTTAGTATTATTTTGCTGTATGTATTTCATTTGTTTACTGTCTCTGCTGGGCTTGGCCTCATGTTAGCCACTCCGACTCCCTGAGAGGAGAGGGTGGCGGGGTATAAATAAAGTTGAATAATAATAATAATAATACGAATTATCCAGCATATGGATCTCGTTTGCTGTGACATACTGTGGTTTTGTATCAGTAAAATAATAATAATAATAATAATAATAATAATAATAATAATAATACACTCCTGGGATTGTGAACTGGACACAAGCAGAGCTCGAAGATCTGGACAGAAAAACAAGAAAACTGATGACAATCCATTATGCATTACACCCACGTAGTGATGTCGACAGACTTTACCTGCCCAGAAAATCAGGAGGCAGAGAGAGGGATTCTGCAAGGGAAACAAACGGTAGAAGAAGAGAAACACGGACTGGCAAATGATGGGAAAGGCAGTCAAGAACCAACATTGAGGGAAGTCAATAGTAGTAAACTGCTCAAAGTGCAAAAGACAAAGAGGGAATACCATAAAAACACAATCCAGAGTAGAAGAGAAAACTGGCCAAAGAAGGCTCTCTGTGGACAGTTCCTGGGAAACACTGAGAGCCAAATTGACAAAGAAAAAACATAGAAGTGCCTCACAAATGGAACTCTGAAAAAGGAGACAAAGGAAGGCCAGATTCTGGCAGCCCAAGAACAAGCCATTCAAACCAAGGCCATCCAAGCCAGAATTGAAAAGTCAATGACAGATACTAAGTGTAGACTCTGCAAAGAAGGAGATGAAACAATAGATCCCATCCTCAGCTGCTGCAAGAAGATTGCGCAGACAGACTACAAGCAGAGGCATAACACCGTTGCTCAGATGATTCATTGGAACCTGTGCCACAAACACCATCTGCCTGTGACAAAGAACGGGTGGGATCACAAGCCGGAAGGAGTTATAGAGAATGAACATGCCAAACTCCTCTGGGACTTCCGGATTCAGATAGACAGAGTTCTGGAGCACAATACTCCTGACCTAGCGATCGTGTTAAAAAACAAAGTATGGATGGTCGATGTCACAATCCCAGGTGACAGCAGAATTGAAGAGAAACAACTGGAAAAGCTGACACGAAATGAGGATTTAAGGATTGAACTGCAAAGACTCTGGCACAAACCAGTCAAGGTGGTCCCAGTGTTGATCAACACACTGGGTGCAGTGCCTAAAGACCCTGGCCTGCACTTAAACACAATTGGCGCTGACAAAATTACCATCTGCCAGCTGCAGAAGGCCTCCTTACGGGGATCTGCAGGCATTATTCACCGATACATCACACAGTCCTAGACACTTGGGAAGTGTCCGACGTGTGATTCAATACAACAGCCAGCAGAGTGTCTGCTGTGGACTCATCTTGTTATGTTTCAAATAATAATAATAATAATAATAATAATAATAATAATAATAATAATTTTATTTTACTGATACAAAACTCAGACTACACAGAGAAGCCATTGAAATACACAAGCATGTGGACAATTTCAACAGAAAGGAGGAAACCATGAAAATGAACAAAATCTGGCTACCAGCATTAAAAAAACTCTAAAATTACAACAGCACAACAACAGAGAGGAAACAAACAAGGACATCTGATCACCTCTCAACAGAGGTTTGCTCTAGGCACTGCCAGGCCATTATATTTTAGTATTATTTTGCTGTATGTATTTCATTTGTTTACTGTATCTGCTGGGTTTGGCCTCATGTTAGCCGGCCCGAGTTGAGGCGGCATCTGAGAGGAGTTCAAGGTAGTCAGTTGAAACATTCACACTTAGCTCCAGCAGACAAGAGTCCTTTGTCCCACCCTGGTCATTCCACAGATATATAAACCCCTTTTCCTAGTTCCAACAGACCTCACTACCTCTGAGGATGCTTCCCATAGATGCAGGTGAAACGTCAGGAGAGAATGCCTCCAGAACATGGCTATATAGCCTGAAAAAAACCTACAACAATTCAATAATAATAATAATAATAATAATAATAATAATAAGGTCCTGTGCCGTGAATAAGGAGAGCACTTTACTTCCAGACTAATTTTGTCGTCACCTGTGCAGAAGCTCAGCCTGAATACCTCTTCCCCTTCCCACCTGCAGGACTCTGCCGCCTACCTGCTCTCTTTCCCCAGTACTTTTCCACTCCTGTTTTCCTCCTCGCCCTCCTCCATTCCAGTCTCCCCGCATTGCCCACCTCTCCAGGGCCAGGTCCAGGGCTGGCTTTGGGATTTTGTATGTGTGTGTGTGTGTGTTTGCAGGTTCCATGCGGGCGCTGTGGTCAAGCCCGGTGGGCACGCCAAGACTCAGAATAAACCCGCTTTGCTCAGGGAAAAAGGAGAGAAAGAGAGCGTTTCTCACTTTTGGAGAGGAACGGCGGGTGAAGCCAGGTCGTGGGCCTCTGGCAGATAAATTTAGACACACTTGGAAGCCACGTGGCGGGTGTCTTATATATATTGCAAAAGCCCCCCTTGCAAAAAAGGAGGCATTGAGCGGCACTCACCTGGGCCCCATGTGCGCCACTTGCTCACATCAAAGGGCTCCAAGACCTGGACTGAGTCTTTATGAGACCAAAAGAGGTTTCCAGAAAGGGTTTGGCGTCAACTTTGGAGCAACACAGGGCTCCTTTTTCCAAGACCGGGGGATGCGTCCACACTGTTGAATCAAAGCAGTTTGACCCCACTTCAACTTGCCAGGCCCACAACTGGCTCTGCGGTTTTTGTATTTACAGGTTCTTCATGGGAAGGACTAACTTTACACAATGCATTCTGTCACAGTGAGGACTCATATAATGCAGTTCAATGTTGTTAAACTACAATATGAAACTGCATTATATAGTTAGTGTAGACCTCATCAACACTGGCATACAATGCAGTTTGCAACTGCAGTGTAGACCCCTATAATGCAATTAAACCATGTTATACAGGTCTACATGGGCTGCGGTGGCACAGCGGGTTAAACTGCTAAGCTGCTGAACTTCAAATCTGCGGATGGGGTGAGCTCCCACGGTTAGCCCCAGCTCCTGCCAACCTAGCAGTTCGAAAACATACGTGCAATGCAGTTTGAAAGTGAAGTGTAGATGCATATAATGAAATTTAACTATGCTATTCAGGTCTACATGGGCTGTGGTAGCGCAGCGGGTTAAACCGCTAAGCTGCTGAACTTCAAATCTGCAGATGGGGTGAGCTCCCACTGTTAGCCCCAGCTTCTGCCATCCTAGCAGTTCGAAAACATGCATGCAATGCAGTTTGGAACTGCAGTGTAGACGCATATAATGCAATTAAATCATATTATACAGGTCTACATGGGCTGCAGTAGCGCAGCGGGTTAAACCGCTAAGCTGCATAACTTCAAGTCTGTGGATGGGGTGAGCTCCCGCTGTTAGCCCCAGCTTCTGCCATCCTAGCAGTTCGAAAACATGCATGCAATGCAGTTTGAAACTGCAGTGTAGACCCCTATAATGGAATTAAACCATGTTATGCAGGTCTACATGGGCTGCGGTGGCACAGTGGGTTAAGCCGCTAAACTGCAGAACTTCAAATCTGCGGATGGGATGAGCTCCCGCTGTTAGCCCCAGCTTCTGCCATCCTAGCAGTTCGAAAGCATGTGTGCAATGCAGTTTGAAACTGCAGTGTAGATGCATATAATGCAATTAAACCATGTTATACAGGTCTACATGGGCTGTGGTGGTGCAGTCTACACTTATATATAATTCAGTTCAAAGAAGATAATCTAGATTTTATATGGCAATGTAGAAAGGGCCATAGAGGCTGAATCTACACTGCCATATAATCCAGATTATCTTCTTTGACCGGAATTTTATGAGTCTACACAGCCATATAATCCAGTCCAAAGAAGATAATCTCAATTTTATATGGCAGTATAGAAAGGGCCATAAAGGCTGGAACTACACTACCATATAATCCAGATTATTTTATTTGATCTGGATTTTATGAGTCTACACAGAGATATAATCCAGTCGAAAGAAGATAATCTCAATTTTATATGGCAGTGCAGAAAGGGTTATAAGGGCTGGATCTACGTTGCCACATAATCCAAATGTTCAAAGCAGATAATCCAGATTATTTTATTTGAACTAGATTATCTGAGAATACACTGCCATATAATCCAGCTCAAAGAAGATAATCTGCATTTTATATGGTAATATAGATGGGCCCAGAGTCCCAAGGTGGCTGTATAGGAACTAAACAAGCAACAAAGAGCCTTTTAGCACCCTAAAAACAAATATATTTTTATATATTTTATTATTTGACAATGCCTTTAGCCTTCTCTTCCATATCAGTGCCTCCCCAAGACAGCTTTCGGGATGTCATAGCACTGAGCCATGGCCATTAAAGCGGAATCAAACTGCATCAATTCGACCGTGTGGATGCACCCTTTGGGAAGTGTAAATATTTAAACCCCAAAGGCAGGTTCAACTATAGCCCTGAGCAACCCTTTCCACTGTTTGGCTGGCACCTTTGGGCAGGTTTTACAGGGTTTAACCTGTGGCGAGGCCTTTCTGAAATCACCTGTTTGGGAAATCCAGGTGTGCCTTCTTTTCTCCATTTCGGAAAGCAAGCCTTCTGACCTCCTTTCGGCTGAGGTGGAGCTGGCGCGCTGGCACCCTCCCAAAACGAATGTGGAAGATAGTCATCACCCTTTGGGGTTTTCTTTTCTTTTCTTTTTTACTACTGAGAACTGTAAATCCCGAACCAGGAAACCGTATCCTGTTCAGCCAGGTCTTTTGCAGCCACACCTGCTTTATCACCAGAGAAAGGGAAGACGGAACCAGGAAATCAATATATCCACCTGAATGAAGTCAACATCAGGCCAAAATGAGGGCCAGTTTGTCATATTCTATTGTGATTTGGATTTGAGGGGCATCACAAGGCACATTTAGGGCCTATATAGGTACCCTCCAATGTTCCCATTTGGGGAGAATCAGCCCAATTAAT